>NC_079198.1:145026368-145293868 GCF_029499605.1 Hyla sarda | reverse complement strand
CTCTACAGTCCTATATACTATACACCACTATATACTATACAGTCCTATATCCTCTACACCCCCTTATACACTCTACAGTCCTATATACTATACACCACTATATACTCTACACCCCTATATCCTCTACACCCCCTTATACACTCTACAGTCCTATATACTATACACCACTATATACTCTACACCCCCTATATACTACACACCCCCTTATACACTCTACAGTTCTATATACTATACACCACTATATACTCTACACCCCCTATATACTACACACCCCCTTATACACTCTACAGTCCTATATACTATACACCACTATATACTATACAGTCCTATATCCTCTGCAGTCCTGTATATACTCTACACCCCCTATATCAGTGATCCCCACCCTGTGGCTCTCCAGCTGTTGCAGAACTACAACTCCCATAATTCCTGGAGCGCCACAGGTTGGGGGACACAGTCCTATAGTAACCGCTTGATCCCCAAAGAGACGAGACAGACGTTTCGTATCATGGACACTTCTATGGTGTCACTTCTTACCTCATCTTGTGCCACCTGAGCCGCCCTGAAGTCCTCGCGTTGGTCGTGACGCTTCAGCTTGGCCTGTAGAGGGAACGGATGATGTTACCGCCTACTCTTCCCCATGATCCTCCCAATATTTAGGGATTGTCGCACTTACTATTCGCTTCTCTTCTTCTTCTTGGAGCCGGCGCGCCAACTCCTCGTCCTTCAGGAGCTGGTCCGAGCTCTGGACGTGAAGTTCGGCCATTTTCCAGTCGAGTGGTTCTATGTTGAGGCTCGGCCGGGTCTCCTCACCTTTACCAGAAAAACAGAAGACTCACTGGGATGGTGGGAAGTGTAATGGGGGCCATTGGTGACAAAGCAGTCTGACCAGAGGGGGCATCACAGTCAACCCCATTCAATCGGCTCATTGGCCTCAGCATCCCCCAAATACAGCCGAAAACTGCCGGTGGTGGCCACGTCTGGTCTGATATTTCTAGTATTATTGCCATTTGTGGTTCCAGTCCATCACCCAGTGGGGGGGCTCCATGATGCCCATTTACCCCCTATATATTCTACTCTACCCCCCCCATATACTCGACACCCCCTATATACACTACTCTAAACACCCCTTTATACTCTTCACTCCTCTATATACTCTTCACCTGCTTTATACTTTACCACTCAATATACTCTACTCTACCCCCCCTCTATACACGCTACACCCAGTCTATATACCCGACACCCCCTATATACTCCCCCTATACACACTACACCCAGCCTATATACCAACAACCACTATATACTCCCCCCATACACACTACACCCAGTCTATATACCCGACAACCCCTATATACTCCCCCTATACACTCTACACCCAGTCTATATACCCGACACCCCCTATATACTCCCCCTATACACTCTACACCCAGTCTATATACCCGACACCCCCTATATACTCCCCCTATACACTCTACACCCAGTCTATATACCCGACACCCCCTATATACTCCCCCTATACACTCTACACCCAGTCTATATACCCGACACCCCCTATATACTCTACCCCCCTCTATACACTCTACACTGAATCTATATACTCTACTCTACCCCCTCTATACCCAGTCTATATACCCGACACCCCCTATATACTCCCCCCTATACACTCTACACCCAGTCTATATACCCGACAGCCCCTATATACTCCCCCCATACACTCTACACTCAGTTTATATACTCGATACCCCCTATATATACTCTACTCTACCCCCTATACATTCTACTCCCAGTCTCTATACCCGACACCCCCTATATACCCCCCATACACTCTACACCCAGTCTATATACCCGACACCCCCTATATACTCCCCCTATACACTCTACACCCAGTCTATATACCCGACACCCCCTATATACTCCCCCCTATACACTCTACACCCAGTCTATATACCCAACACCCCCTATATACTCTACACCCCCCCTATATACTCTACCCCCTCTATACACTCTACACCCAGTCTATATACCCGACACCCCCTATATACTCCCCCCTATACACTCTACACCCAGTCTATATACCCGACACCCCCTATATACTCTACCCCCTCTATACACTCTACACCCAGTCTATATACCCGACACCCCCTTTATACTCCCCCCATACACTCTACACCCAGTCTATATACTCGACACGCCCTATATATACTCTACTCTACCCCCTATACATTCGACACCCAGTCTATATACCCGACACCCCCTATATACTCTACCCCCCTCTATACACTCTACACCCAGTCTATATACCCGACACCCCCTATATACTCTACCCCCCTCTATACACTCTACACCCAGTCTATATACCAGACACCCCCTATACACTCTACACCGAATCTATATACTCTACTCTACCCCCAGTCTATATACCCGACACCCCCTATATACTCCCCCTATACACTCTACACCCAGTCTATATACCCGACACCCCCTATATACTCCCCCTATACACTCTACACCCAGTCTATATACCCGACACCCCCTATATACTCTACCCCCCTCTATACACTCTACACTGAATCTATATACTCTACTCTACCCCCTCTATACCCAGTCTATATACCCGACACCCCCTATATACTCCCCCCTATACACTCTACACCCAGTCTATATACCCGACAGCCCCTATATACTCCCCCCATACACTCTACACTCAGTTTATATACTCGATACCCCCTATATATACTCTACCCCCTATACATTCTACTCCCAGTCTCTATACCCGACACCCCCTATATACCCCCCATACACTCTACACCCAGTCTATATACCCGACACCCCCTATATACTCCCCCTATACACTCTACACCCAGTCTATATACCCGACACCCCCTATATACTCCCCCCTATACACTCTACACCCAGTCTATATACCCAACACCCCCTATATACTCTACACCCCCCCTATATACTCTACACCCAGTCTATATACCCGACACCCCCTATATACTCCCCCCTATACACTCTACACCCAGTCTATATACCCGACACCCCCTATATACTCTACCCCCTCTATACACTCTACACCCAGTCTATATACTCGACACGCCCTATATATACACTCTACTCTACCCCCTATACATTCGACACCCAGTCTATATACCCGACACCCCCTATATACTCTACCCCCCTCTATACACTCTACACCCAGTCTATATACCCGACACCCCCTATATACTCTACCCCCCTCTATACACTCTACACCCAGTCTATATACCAGACACCCCCTATACACTCTACACCGAATCTATATACTCTACTCTACCCCCAGTCTATATACCCGACACCCCCTATATACTCTAACCCCCTCTATACACTCTACACCGAATTTATATACTCTACTCTACCCCCTCTAAACACTCTACACCCAGTCTATATACCCGACACCCCTATATACTCTACCCCCCTCTATACACTCTACACCCAGTCTATATACTCAACACCCCCTATATACTCCCCCCCCCCCCTTATACACTCTACTTAAAACCTTTATGATTTTTTTATGGCTTTCCCATTTGCCCGTAAAAGGAAAAATGGCTTAGATAATTAGCATTTATTACTTTCTATAACCCTCAGCACTGACGATAGAAATGATTCAGTGTGAACAATGGGCACGAGGTGGTGGAAACAATTGGGCAGGGACAGGGTAAGCTCAGGGTTTGGCACTATGAAGGGTCAGTTCACACGCGGCAGATACACTGCAGGTTTGTTGCAGATTTTCACAAAAGTGAAGGCAAAATAGGCAAAAAATCTAGAATCAATTCTGCAACGCATCCACCACGTGAACACAGAAGGATTCTGGTCACACTACAGTCCGGGCTGCAGTACTTGACTCGGCCACAATGGAGCCAGATTCCAATGAATGATAATGGTAAATACTGGACCGGGGGATTCCTGTGTATACACTGCGGGTAATGCCCGGCCAGCACCATCAACACAGAACTCCAGAGCTCCTTTACATCACTGCATATTACTTACTGCACCTTTAGGGCACAAAGTCTGGGAAGAAGATGGGGAGACCACATCGCAGGCCCATGAATATTAGGTTTCACGAACACTTAAAGGGCACTGTCAGATACAATAACTTTTGATATGTTATAAAGCTTGCAAAAACAGTATGTTTTGCAATTGCTTTCATCAGAAAATGTTCAGTATTTCATATTGAAAAAGCCGGTCAAAAAAAAAAATGTCCACTAGGGGTCCCCCTGCCTCCTGGGACACATACCAGTCCTGCAGTGTCCAGTGGTCATGGACACGTCATGGACACCATGAGTGATTCACAGGGCTGCAGCCAGGTCCAGGGCCCTTTGAGAGTCAGAGCAGAGTGAGGGAGGGGGAGGAGTCATCACAGTGAGGAGAAGAGAGGGACACACCCCCTGCCTCTAAATGGACAGAAACCTCACTGAGCAATGATGGCAAGGAGGAATAAAGGTAATTTTGAGAAAAATATAGGTCGTAGACATATAAAAATTAGATGTACCTGATCAAGATGAGGTACTGAGCAACATATAACAGTTTTCGGTTTTGGGGGATCGGACAGGTACGCTTTAATGGTTTTGAATTAACATTGAGAAGTCTCCAGAATACTCCAAACCAGTGGTCTTCAACCTTTGGTTTAAGAAGTCTCCAAAATACTCCAAACCAGTGGTCTTCAACCTGTTGCTCTCCAGCTGTTGTGAAACAACAACTTCCAGCATGCCCGGACAGCCGCTGGCTGTCCGGGCACGCTGGAGGTTGTTGTTTCACAATTGCTGGAGAGGTTGGAGACCAGAACTCTAAAAAAACCTAAATCTTATAGTGACTCTTCATGCCGGAATCCATGATTACTGCCGGGAGAGATGCCGATGGGCCACCCAAGCTGCCGGCCTCTCATCAGCCTCCTACAACCTTTTACGACTGTCTAACACGCTATTATTACGTTCATTAGACAGCGATGACTCGCGTCGCCCTATAATGAGGCAGTAACACAGATCTGTCTTGTTGACGCTTTCCACCTAAACATACGTTACATGATCGCGGTCGCGCTGGATTTCGCTTCTGCAAACAACTTTACAATGAACCCGGTGTAATCCCCGCCGAACCCTGCAGCGTTTACTTTGGACATATTTCAATACTTGCCATGTTCTCTGGAAATTCCTTCGCTCTCGTGGCAATAAATTCACAAGAAAGAAAAAGAAGAAAGAAAAAAAAAAAAGCAGCTAATACGATTCCTGCAAATGACGCTCTTACATGTAGTCATCGCTTTTACCAATATTAAAGCCCCAAAAATAACACAAAATCAGCACGAAGAGTTACTGTAAGTCTGGTGCAGTTATAGATGACATCCGGCCACTTCACATCGTAGGAAATGACCGATAATACAACATAGACAAATAATATACCCTAATTCCTGTATATAAGACCTCTCTGATACCCAATTCCTATATATAAGACCCCTCTGTGATCCCTAATTCCTGTGTATAAGACCCCTCTGTGATCCCTAATTCCTGTATATAAGACCCCTCTGTGATCCCTAATTCCTGTATATAAGACCCCTCTGTGATCCCTAATTCCTGTATATAAGACCCCTCTGATACCCAATTCCTATATATAAGACCCCTCTGATACCCAATTCCTATATATAAGACCCCTCTGATACCCAATTCCTGTATATAAGACCCCTGATACCTAATTCCTGTATATAAGACCCCTGATACCTAATTCCTGTATATAAGACCCCTGATACCTAATTCCTGTATATAAGACCTCTCTGTGATCCCTAATTCCTGTATATAAGACCCCTGATACCCAATTCCTGTATATAAGACCCCTGATACCTAATTCCTGTATATAAGACCCCTGATACCTAATTCCTGTATATAAGACCCCTGATACCTAATTCCTGTATATAAGACCCCTGATACCTAATTCCTGTATATAAGACCCCTCTGTGATCCCTAATTCCTGTATATAAGACCCCTGATACCTAATTCCTGTATATAAGACCCCTGGATACCTAATTCCTGAATATAAGACCCCTCTGTGATCCCTAATTCCTGTATATAAGACCCCTCTCTGATACCTAATTCCTGTACATAAAACCCCTCTAATACCTAATTCCTGTATATAAGACCCCTCTGATACCTAATTCCTGTATATAAGACCCCTCTGATACCTAATTCCTGTATATAAGACCCCTCTGATACCTAATTCCTGTATATAAGACCCCTCTGATACCTAATTCCTGTATATAAGACCCCTCTGATACCTAATTCCTGTATATAAGACCCCTTTAATACCCAATTCCTGTATATAAGACCCCCTGATACCTGCGCTCAGACCGTGACTCGATATCCTACACGCAGGCTTGTTGGACGGTCGGTGGTGACGAGGATCGTGGTTTTGGTTCCATTGCGAGCGTCGGCTCCTCTTATCCCTAACACAATGTTCCGGGCAGTCGTCGCTGTCCGAGCTGGAGCGTCTGCACCGTTCCGAATGATGCCGGCAATGTCTGTCTCGATGACCCCTGACTTTCTCCTCTTTTCGGCCCATGTCGCGCTCGCGGCTGGACGTTCCCTCTGAGCTGCTGGGATGACACGGGCTTCTTTCTGAGGAACTGCGATGACTCCTGTAAGGAAACGGCACTTGCGGATCTTTGCGGCCGGGCTCCTTCCATACTTCGGGGGTTCTGGAGCTGTCATAATAGACTTGGCCGAAGGACACGCGGCCGGAGACCATTCTCCCAGGATGCTCCTCTGGGGTTTTGGCGCTGTGGTCCCTCTCGGAGCTCCTGTGTCCTCGCCTGTAGTCGGAGGCATTCTGCTGCTTCGAGGGATATTCCTCCTCCTCCGCATTGTCCATAGACGTCAGGTATGGCCGCTGCCGGCTGCCGGGATCTTGTGTATACATGCAACAACACAAAGCGGAGGTTAGCAAGCGTGCGCACAAGAGGCAGAACAGGTCTGACTACACGGAGAAGCATTCAGGTGGGAGAGGAGGTGAGTAATGGCCTCAACATGACGACGGGTCCGACTGTACGAGACACAAAGACGCACAATCCAGACTCTGCCAAAGGGCATTAAGGGCCGGACAGGGAAAGGTCCTATTAGGGATTATATGGGGCCGGACAGGGAAAGGTCCTATTGGGGATTATATGGGGCCAGACAGAGAAAGGTCCTATTGGGGATTATATGGGGCCAGACAGAGAAAGGTCCTATTGGGGATTATATGGGGCCGGACAGGGAAAGGTCCTATTGGGGATTATATGGGGCCAGACAGAGAAAGGTCCTATTGGGGATTATATGGGGCCAGACAGAGAAAGGTCCTATTGGGGATTATATGGGGCCGGACAGGGAAAGGTCCTATTGGGGATTATATGGGGCCAGACAGAGAAAGGTCCTATTGGGGATTATATGGGGCCAGACAGAGAAAGGTCCTATTGGGGATTATATGGGGCCGGACAGGGAAAGGTCCTATTAGGGATTATATGGGGCCGGACAGGGAAAGGTCCTATTAGGGATTATATGGGGCCGGACAGGGAAAGGTCCTATTGGGGATTATATGGGGCCAGACAGAGAAAGGTCCTATTGGGGATTATATGGGGCCAGACAGAGAAAGGTCCTATTGGGGATTATATGGGGCCGGACAGGGAAAGGTCCTATTGGGGATTATATGGGGCCGGACAGGGAAAGGTCCTATTGGGGATTATATGGGGCCAGACAGAGAAAGGTCCTATTGGGGATTATATGGGGCCAGACAGAGAAAGGTCCTATTGGGGATTATATGGGGCCGGACAGGGAAAGGTCCTATTGGGGATTATATGGGGCCAGACAGAGAAAGGTCCTATTGGGGATTATATGGGGCCAGACAGAGAAAGGTCCTATTGGGGATTATATGGGGCCGGACAGGGAAAGGTCCTATTAGGGATTATATGGGGCCGGACAGGGAAAGGTCCTATTGGGGATTATATGGGGCCAGACAGAGAAAGGTCCTATTGGGGATTATATGGGGCCAGACAGAGAAAGGTCCTATTGGGGATTATATGGGGCTGGACAGGGAAAGGTCCTATTGGGGATTATATGGGGCCAGACAGAGAAAGGTCCTATTGGGGATTATATGGGGCCAGACAGGGAAAGGTCCTATTGGGGATTATATGGGGCTGGACAGGGAAAGGTCCTGTTGGGGATTATATGGGGCCGGACAGGGAAAGGTCCTATTGGGGATTATATGGGGCCAGACAGAGAAAGGTCCTATTGGGGATTATATGGGGCCAGACAGAGAAAGGTCCTATTGGGGATTATATGGGGCCAGACAGAGAAAGGTCCTATTGGGGATTATATGGGGCTGGACAGGGAAAGGTCCTATTGGGGATTATATGGGGCCAGACAGAGAAAGGTCCTATTGGGGATTATATGGGGCCGGACAGAGAAAGGTCCTATTGGGGATTATATGGGGCCAGACAGAGAAAGGTCCTATTGGGGATTATATGGGGCCAGACAGAGAAAGGTCCTATTGGGGATTATATGGGGCCAGACAGAGAAAGGTCCTATTGGGGATTATATGGGGCCAGACAGAGAAAGGTCCTATTGGGGATTATATGGGGCCAGACAGGGAAAGGTTTTATTGGGGATTATATGGGGCTGGACAGAGAAAGGTCCTATTGGGGATTATATGGGGCCGGACAGGGAAAGGTCCTATTGGGGATTATATGGGGCCAGACAGAGAAAGGTCCTATTGGGGATTATATGGGGCCAGACAGAGAAAGGTCCTATTGGGGATTATATGGGGCCAGACAGAGAAAGGTCCTATTGGGGATTATATGGGGCCAGACAGGGAAAGGTCCTATTGGGGATTATATGGGGCCAGACAGAGAAAGGTCCTATTGGGGATTATATGGGGCTGGACAGAGAAAGGTCCTATTGGGGATTATATGGGGCTGGACAGGGAAAGGTCCTATTGGGGATTATATGGGGCCAGACAGAGAAAGGTCCTATTGGGGATTATATGGGGCTGGACGGGGTTAGGTCCTATTAGGGATTATATGGGGCTGGATGGGGTTAGGTTCTATTAGGGATTATATTGGGCTGGATGGGGTTAGGTTCTATTAGGGATTATATTGGGCCGGATGGGGTTAGGTCCTATTGGGGATTATATGGGGTCTGGATGGGGTTAGGTCCTATTAGGGATTATATGGGGCTGGATGGGGTTAGGTCCTATTAGGGATTATATGGGTCTGGATGGGGTTAGGTTCTATTAGGGATTATATTGGGCCGGATGGGGTTAGGTCCTATTGGGGATTATATGGGGTCTGGATGGGGTTAGGTCCTATTAGGGATTATATGGGGTCTGGATGGGGTTAGGTCCTATTAGGGATTATATGGGGTCTGGATGGGGTTAGGTTCTATTAGGGATTATATGGGGTCTGGATGTGGTTAGGTTCTATTAGGGATTATATGGGGTCTGGATGGGGTTAGGTTCTATTAGGGATTATATGGGGTCTGGATGGGGTTAGGTTCTATTAGGGATTATATGGGGTCTGGATGGGGTTAGGTTCTATTAGGGATTATATGGGGTCTGGATGGGGTTAGGTTCTATTAGGGATTATATGGGGTCTGGATGGGGTTAGGTCCTATTGGGGATTATATGGGGTCTGGATGGGGTTAGGTCCTATTATGGATTATATGGGGTCTGGATGGGGTTAGGTCCTATTAGGGATTATATGGGGTCTGGATGGGGTTAGGCCCTATTAGGGATTATATGGGGCCGGATGGGGTTAGGTCCTATTGGGGATTATATGGGGTCTGGATGGGGTTAGGTTCTATTAGGGATTATATGGGGTCTGGATGGGGTTAGGTCACAACAGGACAGATCCCAACACAATAATAAATGGGCCCATATATGTTCTGTACAGATGGGCCCGGGAGCAGCATGTCCTCTGGTGGATCCACTGCTCAAAGCTTTAACAAAGAACGAATTCACACGCAACGCTGAACAATTTAGTTCCAGCCCATATTATACTTCAGAGCTGCATTCACTATTCTGCTGTCTCCTGAGTCAACTCCCAGCGTCCTTTGGTGATTTGCATTCTGGGACGTGTCCACTTTACACCAATCACTGTACAGAGTTACAGCCGGCTGTATACAGCTCTGGAGTATAATAAAGGATATAAGAGAACAAGTCATGTATTTACGGTTTACGTTTGGTGATCGCCTCTCCCTATGTGTATTGTTACGTACAGACAATGCAGAAAGGCGCATACCGCATTACTGCAGGAAGGACTACAAGTGACAGGACGGATTGTATAGTTAGTGACATGCTAAGCGCATTGTTATGTGATGGGTGCGGGGCCGGCCGGTCAGGATAACCATGTGACCTCATCTGTTGTCTCGGTGTCTGGCAGCGCCGCCGGTGACTATAAATCAGGCAGAACGGCTTAGACGATGCAAAACGCACCAGGTGACACCACAAATGTGAATAATGTTGTGCACTCCGTCAGTGATTCCCAAACAGTGCGCCTCCAGCTGTTGCAAAACTACAACTTCCAGCATGCATGGACAGCCAGCGGCTGTCCGGGCATGCTGGGAGTTGTAGTTTTGCTACAGCTGTTGACATGATGGTTGGAAAACGCTGCTGTAGATAAAGTAAACGCTTTCACCAGCCAGGTTCTTCTGTCCCTGCCTGCTCAGTGGGCTGGAGCGTACACGATGCCTGTGACACGCTGAATGCTGCTCCTCCCATGTGACACTTCTCGACCCATAGCGGAGTACCCCCTGTAGCAGGCGCCGGCTCCCATAGACCTCATACTATGCGCCCACAGGGGTTTTACGGTCTTTATTGTGGTGCACAAGGGGGGGTCGGGAAGCCCCTTTAGATATGACCCCTATGTGTATTGTGGTGCACAATGGGGGTCGGGAAGCCCCTTTAGATATGACCCCTATGTGTATTGTGGTGCACAATGGGGGTCGGGAAGCCCCTTTAGATATGACCCCTATGTGTATTGTGGTGCACAATGGGGGTCGGGAAGCCCCTTTAGATATGACCCCTATGTGTATTGTGGTGCACAATGGGGGTCGGGAAGCCCCTTTAGATATGACCCCTATGTGTATTGTGGTGCACAATGGGGGTCGGGAAGCCCCTTTAGATATGACCCCTATGTGTATTGTGGTGCACAATGGGGGTCGGGAAGCCCCTTTAGATATGACCCCTATGTGTATTGTGGTGCACAATGGGGGGTTGGGAAGCCCCTTTAGATATGACCCCTATGTGTATTGTGGTGCACAATGGGGGTCGGGAAGCCCCTTTAGATATGACCCCTATGTGTATTGTGGTGCACAATGGGGGTCGGGAAGCCCCTTTAGATATGACCCCTATGTGTATTGTGGTGCACAATGGGGGTCGGGAAGCCCCTTTAGATATGACCCCTATGTGTATTGTGGTGCACAATGGGGGTCGGGAAGCCCCTTTAGATATGACCCCTATGTGTATTGTGGTGCACAATGGGGGTCGGGAAGCCCCTTTAGATATGACCCCTAGGTGTATTGTGGTGCACAATGGGGATCTGGGAAGCCCCTTTAGATATGACCCCTATGTGTATTGTGGTGCACAATGGGGGTCGGGAAGCCCCTTTAGATATGACCCCTAGGTGTATTGTGGTGCACAATGGGGGTCGGGAAGCCCCTTTAGATATGACCCCTATGTGTATTGAGGTGCACAATGGGGGTCGGGAAGCCCCTTTAGATATGACCCCTATGTGTATTGAGGTGCACAATGGGGGTTGGGAAGCCCCTTTAGATATGACCCCTAGGTGTATTATCGGGCACCATTTTCCTTCAGGTGCCACATGTAATACCAGCAGACAAGGCGTCAGCGGTGACAACGATTTCCTGGAGATTGTGAAATTCCACCTCCCCCTCCATATCCTCCGCTCTGATCTCTTATTACTGAGGACGCAATGAGTGGTCCTGTAAAGCCCCCCGGGGGCAGATAAGGCTCCGTACCTCCCCGGGACCTCTCCTGAACGTTCCTCTGCAGCTCTTCCTCCTCCAGCTGCTGCAGCCGCTTGGCGATTTCCTGCAAGAGAAACGGGAAAGAAGAAAGAAAAAGAAAGAAAAAGATCAGACATTTCAATTACTGGAAATTACTAGAACATCAGAGAAAAGTCAGAATCAAGAGACGACGGAACGTCTGTTATAGGGGCCGAGCACCGGGCTATAGGGGCCGAGCACCGGGCTATAGGGGCCGAGCACCGGGCTATAGGGGCCGAGCACCGGGCTATAGGGGCCGAGCACCGGGCTATAGGGGCCGAGCACCGGGCTATAGGGGCCGAGCACCGGGCTATAGGGGCCGAGCACCGGGCTATAGGGGCCGAGCACCGGGCTATAGGGGCCACAACCTCCAGATCCATCGACCCAAAGATCCACAGACCCCCGCCCCCCCACAGATCCAGCCCCCCCCTCAGATCCACAGACCCCGCCCCCCTCAGATCCACAGACCCCGCCCCCTCAGATCCACAGACCCCGCCCCCCCACAGACCCGCCCCCCCACAGATCCACAGACCCCGCCCCCCACAGATCCACAGATCCACAGACCCCGCCCCCCACAGATCCACAGACCCCACCCCCACAGACTCCACCCCCAGATCCACAGACTCCACCCCCAGATCCACAGACTCCACCCCCAGATCCACAGACTCCACCCCCAGATCCACAGACTCCACCCCCAGATCCACAGACTTCATCCCCAGATCCACAGACTCCACCCCCAGATCCACAGACTCCACCCCCAGATCTGCAGACTTCATCCCCTGATCCACAGACTCCACCCCCAGATCCACAGACTTCATCCCCAGATCCACAGACTCCACCCCCAGATCCCCAGACTCCACCCCCAGATCCATCAACCACAACAGATCCACAGACTCCACCCCCAGATACACAGATTCCACCCCCAGATCCATCAACCACAACAGATCCACAGACTCCACCACCAGATCCACAGACTCCACCCCCAGATCCATCAACCACAACAGATCCACAGACTCCACCCCCAGATCCAGATACTCGACCCTCCAGATCAATGGACGACAAGACAGGAAAAAGTTGTAGAAACTTCGTACGTGTTCAGAGAATAAAGGCTTAAAGCAAATCTCCCATGGAGCACCCAGGAGTATCTTGAGTTTACAATTCCAATTCCCTTCAGGGCATAAAGCCCCTACAGGACTAAGACCCTAAAGCTAGGGTTACCCCTAAAATGTCACTTTTATTTCATTTTAATTAAAAATGTCCCCAATATTACTGTTCAAAATAATGCAACAAATGTGTATTAAAAGCACAATCCGGAATAGGACCAATGGTTCAGGGAAACGTAAGAACAGAGAATAAAGGCCGCACTGACTCCATGCAGCGTATTCAACATCTGCAGGGCTGTAGTGAAATGCTGGGAGTTGTAGTGTCACCACAACTACAGCCACAGATATCGCTGCCATACATGAGATCTCCCCCTGGGGTTATGGTCTCTGCACATTGTGTCAGGGCGTCTGTATACAGAGATCATAAGGACAGGCGACTTCATGACATCACCCAATGGGTGTCAGTACACAAGAGAGGCCAACGAGGGACCGGGAACAGTCCGGGGGGTCACATGACCGGTCCCTGCTTATAGGAAAGGAGAATAGATGGAGAAGGGTCAGGATCCTCCAGCCTCGGGGCGACATCACCACAAACAAAAAGATTATAGAGCGGCCACTGCTGGTGAAATAAGGTATTACATGGCGGTCATTGTATGATGTCACCAGAGCCTCCAGAGAGGGGGCTTCCTCTACGATGACCGGAATGTCATGTGACCTCCACCGTAACACAAGGGGGAATATGTGGGGGAAATGTGGCCCTAAAGCGACTACAAAATCCTAAAGATGAGTGTAAGGGTCCCAGTGTATGTCCGGGGGATCGCCATATAAATGCCTGGATTACATCCCCTCCCCCACGCCAAGATGCCTATTGCGCAGTCGCCCCCATACACGCAGATGGATCCTTATGACAAATATAAATGGCGCTCGGTTATGATGACACAGCAGGACACCACGAGGCGCGACCCTTCTCACTTCTCCTTTAGTGACTATTATTATAGAGACACGAGGTTGGAATAATAATCTTACCCAGAGGATTCCCTGGTTACAGTATCTAAGAAAACTGCGCAAAATACACGATCAGCCGCATCATCAAGTGTAAGGGCCGAATAGTGATGTGTGGACCCCGGGGCCAGATCACTTCCATCTCTGCACCTCAGCACATACCACGGGACACAGCACCGGGCTATGGGGTCCAGACCTCAGGGGTCACATCACAGGTCTATGGGGTCCAGACCTCAGGGGACACATCACAGGTCTATGGGGTCCAGATGTAAGGGGTCACATCACAGGTCTATGGGGTCCAGACCTCAGGGGACACATCACAGGTCTATGGGGTCCAGACCACAGGGGACACATCACAGGTCTATGGGGTCCAGATGTAAGGGGTCACATCACAGGTCTATGGGGTCCAGACCTCAGGGGACACATCACAGGTCTATGGGGTCCAGACCTCAGGGGACACATCACAGGTCTATGGGGTCCGGGCCTCAGGGGTCACATCACAGGACTATGGGGTCCAGACCTCAGGGTCACATCACAGGACTATGGGGTCCAGGCCTCAGGGGTCACATCACAGGACTATGGGGTCCTGACCTCAGGGGTCACATCACAGGTCTATGGGGTCCTGACCTCAGGGGTCACATCACAGGACTATGGGGTCACAGGCCTCAGGGGTCACATCACAGGACTATGGGGTCCAGACCTCAGGGGTCACATCACAGGTCTCAGGGGTCAGAACATTAGGGATTCCTGTACTGTTACTGCTCATTGGTTAGAAACAACATTTCGAGGAGCCATTTTGGGTCCAGATTTCTCTCTGACAAATATATTATTTCTCTAGAATGACAAATATAATTGTAGTGTAATAACTTCTCCTCAGCATTTATTACACCTACAGGGGGAGTCCGGGGTCACCATCCGAAAGGTCAAAGGGGCCAAAGGGGACATAGAACATACGGAGAGAAGAGAACCAGCGCTGACACAGTGACTGGAGGGGCTCCAGGAGATCAGGGGCCCATGTACTGTTCTTTACGGGGCCCGTGTACTGTTCTTTATGGGCCCGTGTACTGTTCTTTATGGGCCCGTGTAATGTTCTTTATCGGGCCCGTGTACTGTTCTTTATGGGCCCGTGTACTGTTCTTTATGGGCCCGTGTAATGTTCTTTACGGGGCCCGTGTACTGTTCTTTATGGGGCCCGTGTACTGTTCTTTATGGGCCCGTGTACTGTTCTTTATGGGCCCGTGTAATGTTCTTTATGGGCCCGTGTAATGTTCTTTATGGGCCCGTGTAATGTTCTTTATGGGCCCGTGTAATGTTCTTTATGGGCCCGTGTACTGTTCTTTATGGGCCCGTGTACTGTTCTTTATGGGCCCGTGTAATGTTCTTTATGGGCCCGTGTACTGTTCTTTATGAGCCCGTGTAATGTTCTTTATGGGCCCGTGTAATGTTCTTTATGGGCCCGTGTAATGTTCTTTATGGGCCCGTGTATTGTTCTTTATGGGCCCGTGTAATGTTCTTTATGGGCCCGTGTAATGTTCTTTATGGGGCCCGTGTAATGTTCTTTATGGGCCCGTGTACTGTTCTTTATGGGCCCGTGTACTGTTCTTTATGGGCCCGTGTACTGTTCTTTATGGGCCCGTGTACTGTTCTTTATGGGCCCGTGTACTGTTCTTTATGGGCCCGTGTAACGTTCTTTATGGGCCCGTGTAACGTTCTTTATGGGCCCGTGTAATGTTCTTTATGGGCCCGTGTACTGTGCTTTATGGGCCCGTGTACTGTTCTTTATGGGCCCGTGTACTGTTCTTTATGGGCCCGTGTACTGTTCTTTATGGGCCCGTGTACTGTTCTTTATGGGCCCGTGTACTGTTCTTTATGGGCCCGT
Source organism: Hyla sarda (assembly GCF_029499605.1). Taxonomy (NCBI): domain Eukaryota; kingdom Metazoa; phylum Chordata; class Amphibia; order Anura; family Hylidae; genus Hyla; species Hyla sarda. The sequence continues at coordinate 145,277,834 of NC_079198.1, read as the reverse complement.
GTAATGTTCTTTATGGGCCCGTGTAATGTTCTTTATGGGCCCGTGTAATGTTCTTTATGGGCCCGTGTACTGTTCTTTATGGGGCCCGTGTACTGTTCTTTATGGGGCCCGTGTACTGTTCTTTATGGGCCCGTGTACTGTTCTTTATGGGCCCGTGTAATGTTCTTTATGGGCCCGTGTAATGTTCTTTATGGGCCCGTGTAATGTTCTTTATGGGCCCGTGTACTGTTCTTTATGGGCCCGTGTAATGTTCTTTATTGGCCCGTGTAATGTTCTTTATGGGCCCGTGTACTGTTCTTTATGGGCCCGTGTAATGTTCTTTATGGGCCCGTGTACTGTTCTTTATGGGCCCGTGTACTGTTCTTTATGGGCCCGTGTAATGTTCTTTATGGGCCCGTGTAATGTTCTTTATGGGCCCGTGTAATGTTCTTTATGGGCCCGTGTAATGTTCTTTATGGGCCCGTGTACTGTTCTTTATGGGCCCGTGTAATGTTCTTTATGGGCCCGTGTACTGTTCTTTATGGGCCCGTGTAATGTTCTTTATGGGCCCGTGTACTGTTCTTTATGGGCCCGTGTACTGTTCTTTATGGGCCCGTGTAATGTTCTTTATGGGCCCATGTAACGTTCTTTATTGGCCCGTGTAACGTTCTTTATGGGCCCGTGTAATGTTCTTTATGGGCCCGTGTAACGTTCTTTATGGGCCCGTGTAACGTTCTTTATGGGCCCGTGTAACGTTCTTTATGGGCCCGTGTACTGTTCTTTATGGGCCCGTGTAATGTTCTTTATGGGCCCGTGTACTGTTCTTTATGGGCCCGTGTAATGTTCTTTATGGGCCCGTGTAATGTTCTTTATGGGCCCGTGTAATGTTCTTTATGGGCCCGTGTACTGTTCTTTATGGGCCCGTGTACTGTTCTTTATGGGCCCGTGTAATGTTCTTTATGGGCCCGTGTACTGTTCTTTATGGGCCCGTGTACTGTTCTTTATGGGCCCGTGTACTGTTCTTTATGGGCCCGTGTACTGTTCTTTATGGGCCCGTGTACTGTTCTTTATGGGCCCGTGTACTGTTCTTTATGGGCCCGTGTACTGTTCTTTATGGGCCCGTGTACTGTTCTTTATGGGCCCGTGTAATGTTCTTTATGGGCCCGTGTACTGTTCTTTATGGGCCCGTGTAATGTTCTTTATGGGCCCGTGTACTGTTCTTTATGGGCCCGTGTACTGTTCTTTATGGGCCCGTGTACTGTTCTTTATGGGCCCGTGTAATGTTCTTTATGGGCCCGTGTAATGTTCTTTATGGGCCCGTGTAATGTTCTTTATGGGCCCGTGTACTGTTCTTTATGGGGCCCGTGTACTGTTCTTTATGGGGCCCGTGTACTGTTCTTTATGGGCCCGTGTACTGTTCTTTATGGGCCCGTGTAATGTTCTTTATGGGCCCGTGTAATGTTCTTTATGGGCCCGTGTAATGTTCTTTATGGGCCCGTGTACTGTTCTTTATGGGCCCGTGTAATGTTCTTTATTGGCCCGTGTAATGTTCTTTATGGGCCCGTGTACTGTTCTTTATGGGCCCGTGTAATGTTCTTTATGGGCCCGTGTACTGTTCTTTATGGGCCCGTGTACTGTTCTTTATGGGCCCGTGTAATGTTCTTTATGGGCCCGTGTAATGTTCTTTATGGGCCCGTGTAATGTTCTTTATGGGCCCGTGTAATGTTCTTTATGGGCCCGTGTACTGTTCTTTATGGGCCCGTGTAATGTTCTTTATGGGCCCGTGTACTGTTCTTTATGGGCCCGTGTAATGTTCTTTATGGGCCCGTGTAATGTTCTTTATGGGCCCGTGTACTGTTCTTTATGGGCCCGTGTAATGTTCTTTATGGGCCCGTGTAATGTTCTTTATGGGCCCGTGTAATGTTCTTTATGGGCCCGTGTAATGTTCTTTATGGGCCCGTGTACTGTTCTTTATGGGCCCGTGTAATGTTCTTTATGGGCCCGTGTAATGTTCTTTATGGGCCCGTGTACTGTTCTTTATGGGCCCGTGTACTGTTCTTTATGGGCCCGTGTACTGTTCTTTATGGGCCCGTGTACTGTTCTTTATGGGCCCGTGTACTGTTCTTTATGGGCCCGTGTACTGTTCTTTATGGGCCCGTGTACTGTTCTTTATGGGCCCGTGTAATGTTCTTTATGGGCCCGTGTACTGTTCTTTATGGGCCCGTGTAATGTTCTTTATGGGCCCGTGTACTGTTCTTTATGGGCCCGTGTACTGTTCTTTATGGGCCCGTGTACTGTTCTTTATGGGCCCGTGTACTGTTCTTTATGGGCCCGTGTACTGTTCTTTATGGGCCCGTGTACTGTTCTTTATGGGCCCGTGTACTGTTCTTTATGGGCCCGTGTACTGTTCTTTATGGGCCCGTGTAATGTTCTTTATGGGCCCGTGTACTGTTCTTTATGGGCCCGTGTACTGTTCTTTATGGGCCCGTGTACTGTTCTTTATGGGCCCGTGTACTGTCTCATTAATACGGTCACTTCTCATTTCTCTTAATTCCCTGTCGGCGGCCATGTTTTTTCCCTATACAGGTTCTGTTTCAGTATGGCTGCAGACTAATTCATGGTGAGCGCCACCTATAGGTTTATAATATATGAAGCTCTCGGACATTGATTGAACCACGCAGATCACATGTCTTGGGAGGCGGAGCCCCATTACGAGCGGTCACGCTGAGTCATCCATTATTAGTAACTTATCGTGTAGACGGATGATTCTGCTTTTACACTTTGTCAGCAGGAGATCTCGTCATTAACCCTTCAAATATTACACAAGAGGAAATGGTGATTTCTCGTGCAAAAAAAAAAAAAACCCTCATCAGGTGAATTCTGGGGCAGAGGGAACGTTCTACAAAGAATGAGGAACGGGAGGATTTAGGTTTATAGGATTTTGTATTAAAGAGGTTCTCTGCCTATAAACCTGTAGGCCACGGCTGGGTATATATTTATATGTTATACAGAATAACTGGAACCCCCTATTGTTATATAACCAAGTAGACCGCTCCCTGACACCCTGATCACCGGTAGCGCCCCCCTTTTTACTTCGCCTATATCACACAATAAACTTTATTACTTCTGCCGTTCTAACAATCGTTATTTTAGTGGTGTCAGAGATGATTGATGGCGTGCGCCTGACCGGGGGCGTCTGTTGCTGAGTTGAGGGGTTTATCGACATCTACCATCTCAATGACCCCATCTCAATATACAACGACTCGCAAAACTAATGCAGACAGAAGCAGCTGTGGTTGAAAGTCAAAGCCTGACACAAGGGACAGAAGAGAAGTTCACCACATTGTAGCCAAAAATACACAAAACTACTCAAATTACTCAATGACATAACATAACATTGTCTAACCAGTGTTCTTGGGCAGTGGTCTCCAAACTGTGGCCCTCCAGATGTTGCAAAACTACAACTCCCAGCATGCCCGGACAGCCAACGGCTGTCCGGGCATGCTGGGAGTTGTAGTTTTGCAACATCTGGAGGTCCACAGTTTAGAGACCACTGCCCTATACAATGAACAATGCAGTGAGGGCATGCTGGGAGTTGTAGTTTTGCAACATCTGCAGGTCCATAGTTTGGAGACCACTGCCCTATATAATGAGGGATGCAGTCAGGGCATGCTGGGAGTTGTAGTTTTGCAACATCTGCAGGTCCACAGTTTGGGGACCACTGCTCTGTACAATGAACGATGCAGTCAGGACATGCTGGGAGTTGTAGTTTTGCAACATCTGCAGGTCCATAGTTTGGGGACCACTGTCTTATATAATGAGGGATGCAATCAGGACATGCTGGGAGTTGCAGTTTTGCAACATCTGGAGGTCCATAGTTGTGAGGCCACTGTTCTAGAGCATTCCGCAGCTTTTTGTGTGTCTCTTTCTCAAGCCTCTCTCCCCTCCCCGACCATAGACTTGAACAGGCAGCTGTAACCTGATCCCTCAGTGAGCTGCTCTGTCTCTAGAGAGATTTTTAGCTGTTTTCCTGAGGGAATTAGGAGCAATAGATTATTTATGATTTATGTGAAGTTTGCAGAGTAGTCAGCGACCACTGAAATCTACGGCTTTGTACGGGACTCGGAGGATCAGTCAAAATAAATCAAAAATACTTTGTAGATGTTGATTATTTTTGACATTTTCCGTAACGGCACAAGAAAGGGAAGCGCGTAGCCTGAGGTTGTCTAAGGCCGTCGGCTCCTCACATGGAGATCACACGTTACCGACCACAAGACTTTCCAGTCACTCCTTAAAGTCTTTGTCCGGAATAAAAAAAGATAAGACCTGCAGATTATTCCAAAAACAAAAACCACGTGGACAGACGGTGCAGCTTCTGGGAATAAAAAACAGATTTGGTTTCTATTCCTGAAGCGGTCACGGTCCTTAGAAAACCAATCTTAGGGACATTTATGGTCCCCACAAGCCATAAAGGGGTTATCATCTATCCACAGGATCAGACACAACCAGCTGATCATTGGGTCCAACCGCTGGGATCCCACACTGATCATAACAAGGTAAATGGAGACACATCGCACGCCTGGCCTCCACCCCAATCCCAGCGCGCGCCTCAACTCCACCCCAATCCCAGCGCGCGCCTCACCTCCACCCCAATCCCAGCGCGCGCCTCACCTCCACCCCAATCGCAGCGCGCGCCCCCCTTCCACCCCAATCCCAGCGCGCGCCCGACCTCCGCCCCAATCATAGCGCGCGCCCAACCTCCGCCCCAATCACAGCTCGCGCCCGACCTCCGCCCCAATCACAGCTCGCGCCCGACCTCCGCCCCAATCACAGCAGCGCGCCCGGCCTCCGCCCCAAAGCGCGCGCCCGGCCTCCGCCCCAAAGCGCGCGCCCGGCCTCCGCCCCAAAGCGCGCGCCCGGCCTCCGCCCCAAAGCGCGCGCCCGGCCTCCGCCCCAAAGCGCGCGCCCGGCCTCCGCCCCAAAGCGCGCGCCCGGCCTCCGCCCCAAAGCGCGCGCCCGGCCTCCGCCCCAAAGCGCGCGCCCGGCCTCCGCCCCAAAGCGCGCGCCCGGCCTCCGCCCCAAAGCGCGCGCCCGGCCTCCGCCCCAAAGCGCGCGCCCGGCCTCCGCCCCAAAGCGCGCGCCCGGCCTCCGCCCCAAAGCGCGCGCCCCGGCCTCCGCCCCAAAGCGCGCGCCCGGCCTCCGCCCCAATCACAGTGCAAGCCCGACCTCCGCCCCAATCCCAGCTCGCACCTGACCTCATCCCCAAAGCGCACGCCCGACCTCCGTCCCAAAGCGCGCGCCCGACATCCGCCACAATCCCAGCGTGCGCCCGACCTCCGCCCCAATCAAAGCACGCGCCCGACCTCCGCCCCAATCAAAGCGTGCGCCCGACCTCCGCTCCAATCAAAGCACGCACCCGACCTCCTCCCTTTCAAAGCGTGCGCCTGACCTCCGCCCCAGTCAAAGCGCGCGCTGTGATCCTGTGGATGGGAATAACTTTACACGACGATCCTCACTTTATATAACATTGTGACATTTACAAGAATCGTTCGTCGTCCTATTTCAGGAAATGTTTCGTAATTAATCGCAGCGGCTTAGTCAGTGACCGATGAGTGATAACAAGGGGACACGTTCCTTATCGGATGGAATAAACTACCGGTCACTGATCTGACAGCGTGTACGTGTATAATATATAATCTACAGAATATTACAGGGCCCCTCACAGCTACAAAGAGCGGCTAATCCCCCCCGGGGACCCATCATGTCCTTTCACTACACAGTCAGCCATCTATGACCGGTGCAATGCCTTATCTCCCCTGTGGAGGCGCTGTAGGGAACTAGATCCCATCCTGACAGGTTCCATCACAGATCAGCTGATCGCTGGGGTCTGAGCCGCATAACAACCGGTGATCAGCTTATTTTTAGGGATAATTCTAACAAAAATGGTTGTCTAAAGCAGAGGACCCCTTTAACAGGTCACATGTTTCCATCCTGTTGATGACGCTCTCGAGCAGCACAATGGACGACAATAGATCTGAACCTTTGTTTATATCTGTGCTGGTTTGGGTAGGTGCAGTGTCGTCTGTATAACAAGTACACACTAAGTCAGTGTTTTCCAACCAGGGTGCCTCCAGCTGTTGCAAAACTACAACTCCCAGCAAGCTCGGCCAGCCAACGACATGCTGGAAGTTGTTGTTTTGCAACAGTTGAAGGACCCTCTTCCTACGGCAGTGCATCCAAACTAGGGTGCCTCCAGCTGTTGCAAAACTACAACTCCTAGCATGCATGAACAGCCAATGGCAGTATTTCCCAACCAGGGTGCCTCCAGCTGTTTCATAACTACAACTCCCAGCATGCTCAGACAGCCAACAACATGCTGGAAGTTGTAGTTTGGCAACAGCTCAAGGACCCTTTTCCTACGGCAGCGTTTCCCAACCAGGGTGCCTCCAGCTGTTGCAGAACTACAACTCCCAGCATGCTCAGACAGCCAACGACATGCTTGGAGTTGTAGTTTTGCAAAGGCTCCTTTTCCTACGACAGTGCTTCCCTACTAGGGTGCCTCCAGCTATTGCAAAACTACAACTCTCAGCATGACCCTGGTTGGAAAACACTGCACTAAGTAGTTCAGTAAATAAAAAAAATAAAAAATAAAAATATTATATATATATATATATATTTATTATTATTATTATTTTTTTTTTATTCAATTATAAACAAATTCACACAGAATTCTCCCCTAAAAAAATATATATATATTAAGGGAGAATTCTGTGTAAATTTGTTTATAATTGAAAAAAAAAAATATATAATAATAATAATAATTATATATATCCACACACACCAAACCCCATTTCTGAGTATTCTGGCGTCATGAACAGTTCGCCGGCGCCCTCTAGTGGGCGTCTCACACTTTCATGACACAATTTACGTTTTTTTCTGACGTCTTAAGGTTTCGGTTTCCTTTTTTGTGGGCATTTTATCACCCAGAACGGTGTCAGAAGAGAAGAGGCGGCAGGACGCCGCGCTGTGGTCCTAACCAACCGAAACGCGGACGAGCGCAAAGGGCAAAGCCCATCCCACAGTCAGCTGCTGAACTAACGCAACGTACGCTGCCCGCGAATAGAATGTTCTAGCCTTCATCTATCTCAGGTCTATATGATCATCTGACAGGCCCAAAGCCTGAGGCTGCACTACTGAGAGCTTGGGCAGGTGCAGGGTTGTCATGGAGACCTCCCGAGGGTTATATATCCATCAGAATTATATACAGATGGCAGAGATTGAGGACTTACATCACCATCATGGCCGACAAGAAGGTCTCCACAGCAACGCTGCACCCTGAAGAAAGGCCCATGAGGTCATCACAATCTCTCAGTAGTGCAGCCTCACGCTTAAAGGGGTACTCCGGTGAAATGTTTTTTTTCTTAAAATCAATTGGTGCCAGAAAGTTCTACAGATTTGTAAATTACTTTTTTATAAATATCTTAATCCTTCCAGTACTTATCAGCTGCTGTATGCTCCACAGGAAGTTGTGTAGTTCTTTCCAGTCTGACCACAGTGCTCTCTGCTGCCACCTCTGTCCGTGTCAGGAACGGTCCAGAGCAGGAGAGGTTTGCTGTGGGGATTTGCTTCCAATTTGGACAGTTCCTGAGACAGACAGAGGTGTCAGCAGAGAGCACTGTGGTCAAAAAGAACTACACAACTTCCTGTGGAGCATACAGCAGCTGATAAGTACTGGAAGGATTAAGATTTTTATATAGAAGTCATTTACAAATCTGTAGAACTTTCTGGCACCAGTGGATTTAAAATAATAATAATAATTCCACCGGAGTACCCCTTTAATGCCTCTAGTACTAAGTGATCAGCGTCGTTTTTAATAAGCAGGAAAGGCGCCTCTGACTGGGGATTTTCTTTAGTGAAGAGGACGCGGTACCTCAGAGCGTCTCGCACTCCTACTGGCGACGTCTCCGGTGACATCACGTTTCCTGTTTGTTCGTAGCAGCTGAAAGGTCCAACCCCCCCATGGGGGATTTTAGAGCGACCTTTCTGATCTGCAGGAGGTGCATATATTTATTATGACATAGAGAGTCCGATCGTGACGGCGTAAAACGAAAGCGAAACGCTGCATAACGTTCCGTGTGACGGACCGGAAAGTCCCTGGTGTATCCTGTACGATTTGTCCATGGAGGTCATCCGGCATTCCTTATATATTCTCTGCGGGGAAATCTGATACAGAAAAGTGTGTTTCTCAACCAGGGGGCCTCCAGCTGTTGCAATACTACAACTCCAAGTATCCCTGGACAGCCAAAGACATGCTGAGAGTTGTAGTTTTGCAAAGTTTCCTTTTCTTATGACAGTGCTTCCCAATCAGGGTGCCTCCAGCTGCTGCAAAACTACAACTCCCAGCATGCCCGGACAGCCAATGCTGGGAGTTGTAGTTTTGCAAAGGCTCCTTCTTTTACAGCAGTGTTTCCCAACCAGTGTGCCTCCAGTTGTTGGAAAACTACAACTCCCAGCAATCATGAAAATGGAGGTAAATTGTTCCCACAAATCAATGGAGCATCAGTCACATGCTCAACCACAGATTTTTCTGTGACAAGTCACTTGCTGCAGCGTTTTTGCGCAGATTCCATACCGTAACCGCGTTGAGTTGCCAGGACATGGAGCAGCCTCATTGTCTAATGTGTATCCAAACCCAGGGTAACAAGGAGTGTAAAAAGGCGCAACGTCTGGAGTGAAAATCTGTTCAATAAAGTAGGCAACGGATCCAGCAGACTCTATCAAAACTCCATGAAGTGCCGGACAAGGCTCAGCAGCCGGAGCACCGACGCGTTTCTGGTGCCTTAACACCCTTAATCATGAATAGTCATGATGAGGAGTGCTTAGGCGCCAGAAACATGTCCTGGGATCAAGGATATGGGATCTGTGCAGTAGTCAGAGAACTACTTTGTAGGGTGAACTGGTTCAATGCCGGGGTCCCCCAGAGTAGGGTCCCCCAGAGTAGGGTCCGCTATTAGGGACCCCCAGAGTAGGGTCCCCCCAGAGTGGGGTCCCCCAGAGTAGGGTCCCCCAGAGTAGGGTCCCCCCAGAGTAGGGTCCGCTATTAGGGACCCCCAGAGTAGGGGACCCCCAGAGTGGGGTCCTCCAGAGTAGGGTCCGCTATTAGGGTCCCCCAGAGTAGGGTCCGCTATTAGGGTCCCCCAGAGTAGGGTCCCCCCAGAGTGGGGTCCTCCAGAGTAGGGTCCGCTATTAGGGTCCCCCAGAGTAGGGTCCGCTATTAGGGACCCCCAGAGTAGGGGACCCCCAGAGTGGGGTCCTCCAGAGTAGGGTCCGCTATTAGGGTCCCCCAGAGTAGGGTCCGCTATTAGGGCCCCCCAGAGTAGGGTCCTCCAGAGTAGGGTCTGCTAATAGGGACCCCCAGAGTAGGGTCCTCCAGAGTAGGGTCCCTCCAGAGTAGGGTCCCCCCAGAGTAGGGTCCGCTATTAGGGTCCCCCAGACTAAGTCTTCCAGACTAGGGTCCTCCAGAGTGGGGTCCGCTATTAGGGCCCCCCAGAGTAGGGTCCTCCAGAGTGGGGTCCGCTATTAGGGACCCCATGACTTTTGTTCTGGGTGGTGGATTCCTCATCCCCCTTTTATGATTTCTGTAATCTATAATCTGGTGAAATGTGACAATACGAAGCCGCGACGCTCCGGTCTCACCACTTCCAGCAGAAAAGAACATTAAATCAAGTTCCGCAACCGTGAGTCACGATTCTGGTTAACCTCAGTGGTTATGCTGCGGCCGCTGTGAATTGGCAGATAAGACGGATTTTACAAAGGACCAAAGGGAGAAGGAAAAAAAACACGTTAAATAGTGACCAGAAAATGATGGGTATTTTTTTATCGTTTTATAACTACATATGTCTCGGGCGCTGTTCACACTGTAAATAAAATACGGGCTTCATGTTTTTACGAGTGTATTTACAGCCCCTATTTTCGTCTGTAAGTAAAACAGAATCAGCCTTTTTTTGCCAATTATTGCGGCAGATATATGTGTAAACATTTCGGCCTTTATATTTTTTTACACATAGTCCATTCCTGTGAGAGGACGGGATCTCCAAAAACTCAGGACGCGCTGGTCTCATCTATGAATAAAGACGACACGTGGATCCTGCGCGCCGTCACCATCGGAATAATTATAGGAGAATTTTACAATTTCACATTTACATTGATACCAGTCGCAGACACCAGGTGGCGCTGCAATCACATTCAGGATATTGCTATTTATAAGAATACCGCAGAGGGTTAAATGGCGGTCACTACAGCGACAGGTGCCCCCGTTGGCCTAAGTGCTGTAGCTGCATCTGATTCGTCATTTCCCTGTATAGGGGGCTTCTTGTTCTATGTAAGAAGATTTCTGAACCTGTTCTACTTATTATTAAGACAGAAATGTTACTGTTCACTGACTGCAAGCAGAGATCTTATAAATAGTTTAAGACTGAAACACTTAGATTTCCCACAGCTGAGGGTTTGTTGCCATTGCATCCCATGTGAGGAGCCCGACATATCAGCAGACCAAATCTTTCTCCTAGTCTGATAGTTCGCTACAATGTATCAGCTGAAACGTTATAAAAGATAAAACGGAGACCCGTCCTCGATACCGCCATATAGTGCAGAGCCGGGGCCCCCGTGCCCCTCATCAGAATCACAGCCGGGATTATTAGTCTAGGAGAAGATCCCCCGATACACCTCTGACCCCCGCATAGGAGGGAGAGGTTCAGTCTGAGATGAGCCCCCGATACACCTCGGACCCCCGCATAGGAGGGAGAGGTTCAGGCCAGGAGACGAGCCCCCGATACACTTGGGACCCCCGCACAGAGGGGAGAGGTTCAGTCTATGAGATGAGCCCCCGATACATCTCGGACCCCCGCACAGGAGGGAGAGGTTCAGGCTAGGAGACGAGCCCCCGATACACCTCGGACCCCCACACAGCAGAGAGAGGTTCAGTCTAGGAGACGAGCCCCCAATGCACCCCGGACCCCCGCACAGAGGGGAGAGGTTCAATCTATGAGATGAGCCCCCGATACACCTTGGACCCCCGCACAGGAGGGAGAGGTTCAGTATATGAGACGAGCCCCCGATACACCTCGGGACTGGAGGAACAGGAAGAGGAGGAGCGGAGGCCATGGAGGAACAGGAAGAGGAGGAGCGGAGGCCATGGAGGAACAGGAAGAGGAGGAGCGGAGGCCATGGAGGAACAGGAAGAGGAGGAGCGGAGGCCATGGAGGAACAGGAAGAGGAGGAGCGGAGGCCATGGAGGAACAGGAAGAGGAGGAGCGGAGGCCATGGAGGAACAGGAAGAGGAGGAGCGGAGGCCATGGAGGAACAGGAAGAGGAGGAGCGGAGGCCATGGAGGAACAGGAAGAGGAGGAGCGGAGGCCATGGAGGAACAGGAAGAGGAGCGAAGGGTCTGGAGGAACAGGAAGAGGAGCGGAGGGTCTGGAGGAACAGGAAGAGGAGCAGAGGGTCTGGAGGAACAGGAAGAGGAGCAGAGGGTCTGGAAGGACAGGAAGAGGAGGGAGAGTCTTTAGGAACAGGAAGAGGAGCGAAGGGTCTGGAGGAACAGGAAGAGGAGCAGAGGTTCTGGAGGAAGAGGAGTGGAGGGTCTGGAGGAACAGGAAGAGGAGCGGAGGGTCTGGAGGAACGGGAAGAGGAGCGGAGGGTCTAGAGGAACGGGAAGAGGAGCGGAGGGTCTGGAGGAACGGGAAGAGGAGCGGAGGGTCTGGAGGAACGGGAAGAGGAGCGGAGGGTCTGGAGGAACGGGAAGAGGAGCGGAGGGTCTGGAGGAACAGGAAGAGGAGCAGAGGGTCTGGAGGAAGAGGAGTGGAGGGTCTGGAGGAACAGGAAGAGGAGCAGAGGGTCTGGAGGAAGAGGAGTGGAGGGTCTGGAGGAACAGGAAGAGGAGCGGAGGGTCTGGAGGAACGGGAAGAGGAGCGGAGGGTCTAGAGGAACGGGAAGAGGAGCGGAGGGTCTGGAGGAACGGGAAGAGGAGCGGAGGGTCTGGAGGAACGGGAAGAGGAGCGGAGGGTCTGGAGGAAGAGGAGCAGAGGGTCTGGAGGAAGAGGAGCGGAGGGTCTGGAGGAAGAGGAGCGGAGGGTCTGGAGGAAGAGGAGCGGAGGGTCTGGAGGAAGAGGAGCGGAGGGTCTGGAGGAAGAGGAGCGGAAGGTCTGCAGGAACGGGAAGAGGAGCGGAGGGTCTGGAGGAACGGGAAGAGGAGCGGAGGGTCTGGAGGAACGGGAAGAGGAGCGGAGGGTCTGGAGGAACGGGAAGAGGAGCGGAGGGTCTGGAGGAACGGGAAGAGGAGCGGAGGGTCTGGAGGAACGGGAAGAGGAGCGGAGGGTCTGGAGGAACGGGAAGAGGAGCGGAGGGTCTGGAGGAACGGGAAGAGGAGCGGAGGGTCTGGAGGAACGGGAAGAGGAGCGGAGGGTCTGGAGGAACGGGAAGAGGAGCGGAGGGTCTGGAGGAACGGGAAGAGGAGCGGAGGGTCTGGAGGAACGGGAAGAGGAGCGCAGGGTCTGGAGGAACGGGAAGAGGAGCGCAGGGTCTGGAGGAACGGGAAGAGGAGCGGAGGGTCTGGAGGAACAGGAAGAGGAGCGGAGGGTCTGGAGGAACAGGAAGAGGAGCGGAGGGTATGGAGGAACGGGAATAGGAGGAGCGGAGGGTTTGGAGGAACGGGAAGAGGAGCGGAGGGTCTGGAGGAACAGGAAGAGGAGCGGAGGGTCTGGAGGAACAGGAAGAGGAGCGGAGGGTCTGGAGGAACAGGAAGAGGAGCGGAGGGTCTGGAGGAACGGGAATAGGAGCGGAGGGTCTGGAGGAACAGGAAGAGGAGCGGAGGGTCTGGAGGAACAGGAAGAGGAGCGGATGGTCTGGAGGAACAGGAAGAGAAGCGGAGGGTCTGGAGGAACAGGAAGAGAAGCAGAGGGTCTGGTGGAACAGGAAGAGGAGCGGAGGGTCTGGTGGAACAGGAAGAGGAGCGGAGGGTCTGGAGGAAGAGGAGTGGAGGGTCTGGTGGAACAGGAAGAGGAGCAGAGGGTCTGGTGGAACAGGAAGAGGAGCGGAGGGTCTGGTGGAACAGGAAGAGGAGCGGAGGGTCTGGTGGAACAGGAAGAGGAGCGGAGGGTCTGGAGGAAGAGGAGCGGAGGGTCTGGTGGAACAGGAAGAGGAGCGGAGGGTCTGGTGGAACAGGTACAGGAGCGGAGGGTCTGGTGGAACAGGTACAGGAGCGGAGGGTCTGGAGGAAGAGGAGCGGAGGGTCTGGTGGAACAGGAAGAGGAGCGGAGGGTCTGGTGGAACAGGAAGAGGAGCGGAGGGTCTGGTGGAACAGGAAGAGGAGCGGAGGGTCTGGTGGAACAGGAAGAGGAGCGGAGGGTCTGGAGGAAGTGGAGTGGAGGGTCTGGTGGAAAGGGAAGGGGAGCGGAGGGTCTGGTGGAAGAGGAGCGGAGGGTCTGGTGGAACAGGTACAGGAGCGGAGGCCATGGAGGAACACTTAGGTCTAAAGCTTTTATTAACAGAGACAACTGGAAATGAGGCCCCTATTACCCAATTACTAGGCCCTACTTTCCTGTGGAGTCGGCCCATATGATGAATGAACAGACACTTGTCCATCGGTCGCACATCTTCATTTGTAATAAAGGATGTGGGACCCCAAATAACCCAGCGATCAGCCCGTCCACAGGAAGAGGAGGAGCGGAGGCCATGGAGGAACAGGAAGAGGAGGAGCGGAGGCCATGGAGGAACAGTAAGAGGAGGAGCGGAGGCCATGGAGGAACAGGAAGAGGAGGAGCGGAGGCCATGGAGGAACAGGAAGAGGAGGAGCGGAGGCCATGGAGGAACAGGAAGAGGAGGAGCGGAGGCCATGGAGGAACAGGAAGAGGAGGAGCGGAGGCCATGGAGGAATAGGAAGAGGAGGAGCGGAGGCCATGGAGGAACAGGAAGAGGAGCGAAGGGTCTGGAGGAACAGGAAGAGGAGCGGAGGGTCTGGAGGAACGGGAAGAGGAGCGCAGGGTCTGGAGGAACGGGAAGAGGAGCGCAGGGTCTGGAGGAACGGGAAGAGGAGCGGAGGGTCTGGAGGAACGGGAAGAGGAGCGGAGGGTCTGGAGGAACGGGAAGAGGAGCGGAGGGTCTGGAGGAACAGGAAGAGGAGCGGAGGGTCTGGAGGAACGGGAATAGGAGGAGCGGAGGGTCTGGAGGAATGGGAAGAGGAGCGGAGGGTCTGGAGGAACAGGAAGAGGAGCGGAGGGTCTGGAGGAACAGGAAGAGGAGCGGAGGGTCTGGAGGAACAGGAAGAGGAGCGGAGGGTCTGGAGGAACAGGAAGAGGAGCGGAGGGTCTGGAGGAACGGGAATAGGAGCGGAGGGTCTGGAGGAACAGGAAGAGGAGCGGAGGGTCTGGAGGAACAGGAAGAGGAGCGGAGGGTCTGGAGGAACAGGAAGAGAAGCGGAGGGTCTGGAGGAACAGGAAGAGGAGCGGAGGGTCTGGTGGAACAGGAAGAGGAGCGGAGGGTCTGGAGGAAGAGGAGCGGAGGGTCTGGTGGAACAGGAAGAGGAGCAGAGGGTCTGGTGGAACAGGAAGAGGAGCGGAGGGTCTGGTGGAACAGGAAGAGGAGCGGAGGGTCTGGTGGAACAGGAAGAGGAGCGGAGGGTCTGGTGGAACAGGAAGAGGAGCGGAGGGTCTGGTGGAACAGGAAGAGGAGCGGAGGGTCTGGTGGAACAGGTACAGGAGCGGAGGGTCTGGAGGAAGAGGAGCGGAGGGTCTGGTGGAACAGGAAGAGGAGCGGAGGGTCTGGTGGAACAGGAAGAGGAGCGGAGGGTCTGGTGGAACAGGAAGAGGAGCGGAGGGTCTGGAGGAAGAGGAGTGGAGGGTCTGGTGGAACAGGAAGGGGAGCGGAGGGTCTGGTGGAACAGGAAGAGGAGCGGAGGGTCTGGAGGAAGAGGAGCGGAGGGTCTGGTGGAACAGGATGAGGAGCGGAGGGTCTGGTGGAACAGGAAGAGGAGCGGAGGGTCTGGAGGAAGAGGAGCGGAGGGTCTGGTGGAACAGGAAGAGGAGCGGAGGGTCTGGTGGAACAGGTACAGGAGCGGAGGGTCTGGAGGAAGAGGAGCGGAGGGTCTGGTGGAAGAGGAGCGGAGGGTCTGGTGGAACAGGTACAGGAGCGGAGGCCATGGAGGAACACTTAGGTCTAAAGCTTTTATTAACAGAGACAACTGGAAATGAGGCCCCTATTACCCAATTACTAGGCCCTACTTTCCTGTGGAGTCGGCCCATATGATGAATGAACAGACACTTGTCCATCGGTCGCACATCTTCATTTGTAATAAAGGATGTGGGACCCCAAATAACCCAGCGATCAGCCCGTCCACAGGAAGAGGAGGAGCGGAGGCCATGGAGGAACAGGAAGAGGAGGAGCGGAGGCCATGGAGGAACAGGAAGAGGAGGAGCGGAGGCCATGGAGGAACAGGAAGAGGAGGAGCGGAGGCCATGGAGGAACAGGAAGAGGAGGAGCGGAGGCCATGGAGGAACAGGAAGAGGAGGAGCGGAGGCCATGGAGGAACAGGAAGAGGAGCGAAGGGTCTGGAGGAACAGGAAGAGGAGGAGCGGAGGCCATGGAGGAACAGGAAGAGGAGCGAAGGGTCTGGAGGAACAGGAAGAGGAGCGGAGGGTCTGGAGGAACGGGAAGAGGAGCGGAGGGTCTGGAGGAACGGGAAGAGGAGCGGAGGGTCTGGAGGAACGGGAAGAGGAGCGGAGGGTCTGGAGGAACGGGAAGAGGAGCGCAGGGTCTGGAGGAACGGGAAGAGGAGCGGAGGGTCTGGAGGAACGGGAAGAGGAGCGGAGGGTCTGGTGGAAGAGGAGCGGAGGGTCTGGTGGAACAGGAAGAGGAGCGGAGGGTCTGGTGGAAGAGGAGCGGAGGGTCTGGAGGAAGAGGAGCGGAGGGTCTGGAGGAAGAGGAGCGGAGGGTCTGGAGGAAGAGGAGCGGAGGGTCTGGTGGAACAGGAAGAGGAGCGGAGGGTCTGGTGGAACAGGAAGAGGAGCGGAGGGTCTGGTGGAACAGGAAGAGGAGCGGAGGGTCTGGTGGAACAGGAAGAGGAGCGGAGGGTCTGGAGGAAGAGGAGCGGAGGGTCTGGTGGAACAGGAAGAGGAGCGGAGGGTCTGGTGGAACAGGTACAGGAGCGGAGGGTCTGGAGGAAGAGGAGCGGAGGGTCTGGTGGAACAGGAAGAGGAGCGGAGGGTCTGGAGGAACGGGAAGAGGAGCGGAGGGTCTGGTGGAAGAGGAGCGGAGGGTCTGGTGGAACAGGAAGAGGAGCGGAGGGTCTGGAGGAACGGGAAGAGGAGCGGAGGGTCTGGTGGAAGAGGAGCGGAGGGTCTGGAGGAAGAGGAGTGGAGGGTCTGGTGGAAGAGGAGCGGAGGGTCTGGTGGAACAGGTACAGGAGCGGAGGCCATGGAGGAACACTTAGGTCTAAAGCTTTTATTAACAGAGACAACTGGAAATGAGGCCCCTATTACCCAATTACTAGGCCCTACTTTCCTGTGGAGTCGGCCCATATGATGAATGAACAGACACTTGTCCATCGGTCGCACATCTTCATTTGTAATAAAGGATGTGGGACCCCAAATAACCCAGCGATCAGCCCATCCACACAAGAGTCAGATCCTTAAACATCTACTGGATCGGCCTCATATGATGGACCAGACGGCCGAGGACATGGAGGCTCCTAATAACGTCATCGGGGAATATTCTGGAACCGGTGGTAGAAATTCTGTCCTGAAGAACTTGGATGGATTCAAATCCCCGTCTATAAGATGAGTGATCCCAAACACGATGGAGATCCGAGAAGTGAGCGGACATATTGTCCAGGACAGATCCTCCTCAGAACAATGAGAGGAAACGTAACAATAAATAGTAAATGTCGTCTGTATCCCGCTATATACCAGAGAGGAGCAGAGGAAGCGCCCGGCAGACCGGCGGCCTCTCACCGCATCACCGGATACTTATAGCTGAGAAGCATTTGTTATGCTTCAGGTTATAATAAAATCCGCTATATCACTACCATATCACTGCCATATCCCCGCCATATCACCATCACCGCCATATCACCATCACTACCATACCACCGCCATATCACCATCACCGCCATATCACCAATACTGCCATATCACCATCACTGCCATATCACCGCCATATCACCGCCATATCACCATCACCGCCATATCAACGCCATATCACCGTCACCACCATATGACCGTCATATCACCATCACGCCATATCACCGCCATACCGCCATACCACCATCACCGCCATACCACCATCACTGCCATACCACCATCACCGCCATACCACCATCACCGCCATATCACCATCACCGCCATATCACCATCACCGCCATATCACCGCCATACCACCATCACCGCCATATCACCATCACCGCCATATCACCATCACCGCCATATCACCATCACCGCCATATCACCATCACCACCATATCACCGCCATACCACCATCACCGCCAAATCACCGCCATATCTGCTGAAGTCTCTGAACAGCACAAGACGCACGAGTCTGACAGCACACTGGTCATATAACGTGTCTGTGCACAGGAGAGGCGCCATTGCGGCTCCTACATCAGCAATAGCTCCAACAATGAGGCTTTGATGGTCCAAACAGCCAATCAGAAGACGGCGCAAACAACCGAACAATATCTGATCACATGACACTTATACGGAAATGTTATTCACTATAAATGTTACCTCAAACGTGGCTGCGTCCCTATTAGGGTCGCCACCTTTCTTGCAAAAAAATACCGGCCATGCTAATTTGCATAAATATTATATATGCGTGACATCACAGGATACACATATGTGGGGGGAATCTTGTCCTATTCTGACCCCTATAACTTTTTGTTTTCTCCCAATTTCAGGCTTTTATGAGGGTCATTTTTTGCGCCCCGATCTTTAGTTTTTAACAGGACCATTTTGTTTTTTTGGGGGATTTTTTTATCATTTTTTTTATTCAATTCAGGAGTTGCAGTTAGGGGGGGGGTTGGGGTGCTCTCTGCACTTGGGGAGGGGGGTGCTCTGCCCTTGGGGAGGGGGTGCTCTGCCCTTGGGGAGGGGGTGCTCTGCCCTTGGGGAGGGGGAGTGCTCTGCCCTTGGGGAGGGGGTGCTCTGCCCTTGGGGAGGGGGTGCTCTGCCCTTGGGGATTGGAGGGGGTGCTCTGCCCTTGGGGAGGGGGGGGGGTGCTCTGCCCTTGGGAAGGGGGAGTGCTCTGCCCTTGGTGAGGGTGCTGGTTTACATGGCGTTCCCGCTACGTTTCAAAGGCTAATGGATATTGTGCTCCGGTCACATGGTCGGTATGCCTCAGCTTGTCACTACCCAACAGGTGAAGACCTTCCTAGGAATGGTGGGTTACTATATGAGGTTCATCCCCCATTTTGCTACGGTGGCTGCGCCCATAATAGACTTCCTGAAGGGACACAACTCCGTCATGGTGCATTGGAACGAACAGGCAGAGCAGGCGTTTTCCGCTTTGAAGTCGCCGTATATGGGTCTCCGGTGTTGGTGGGGGAATTAGTGGTACAGTCGGATGCCTCTGAGGTAGGTCTCGGTGCTGTACTCTCCCAGCAAGTCAATGGGGAGAATCATCCCGTTGTATCTCAGCTGCAAACTGACCCCGGCCGAGACCAGGTATAGGATAGTGGAGAGAGAGTGTCTGGCCATTCAGTGGGCACTCGAGTCTCTCCGCCATTATCTGTTGGGCAGGAAGTATCATCTCGTGACGGATCATTCCCCCCTGAAGTGGATGTGCCAGGCCAAAAATGCCAGGGTCACCAGGTGGTTTCTGTGGCTACAGAATTTTAAGTTCAAGGCTGAACGCAGAGCGGGTCGTTCTCTAGGCAACTCCGATATCACAAGTCCACTGTTGCACAAGTGTTCACCCCCTCAGGTTTGAACAAGGGGGGGGGGGTATTTGAGAAGGTGAAGGGCATGGTGGGTGATGGGCGATGTGTGTCCCCGAGGCTTCTGGCTTTGGTGAATTAAGAGTCAATATTATTCAGTGTCTGTGCTGCGATGCAGACTGAGACAATGGCTGTAGTATGGCTGGAAGGCCAATCCGGGACGGCTCTTACTGGAAATGACCAAGTGTTGGGTGGGGGCCATTCCCCACAATCCGGGCCGCCTTTTGTTGGCCTTAAAGGCAGCCTGCTCCACCAGCTGAGGGGGATTTGCTAGTTGCAGCTCACACTGCCAGAGAGCGGAGTGTGGAGGTCTTCCCTGAGAGGTTGGAAGCTGGTGAGCAGACTGCCTGGAGGCCTGGAAAAGACTTGCTTGATGCCGCATGGCAGGAACTGGTGGACTTTGTCACTTTTTCCTTTGTTCTGCACTTAAGACTGTTTGCCAAGTGTGAATAAAACACTAAACTTTGATTTGAAAAGTCCTGTTTCCGTGTCGCTATACTGCAACCGCACCTGTCTGCAAGAGCGAGTCATCACAATATATATATATATATATATATATATATATATATATATATATATATATATATACTCTACAGATAATGATATATATATATATATATACACACTACAGACAATGATATATATACACACTACAGACAATGATATATATACACTCTACAGACCATTATATATACACTCTACAGACCATTATATATATATATATATATATATATATATATATATATATATATACACTCTACAGTCAATGATACACAGTGGGGATCAAAAGTTTGGGCCCCCCAGGTAAACATTTGTATTAATGTGCATAAAGAAGCCAAAGAAAGATGGAAAAATCTCCAAAAGGATCAAATTACAGATTAGACATTCTTATAATATGTCACCAAAAGTTGCGGTCAGGAGGTTGTGAAGGCCATGGCAAAACCTTCAGTTTGCGCCTCTTGATGTAATCCCCTGTGGATTTCGAGGTGTGTTTAGGATCATTATCCATTTGTAGAAGCCATCCTCTCTTTAACTTCAGATTTTTCACAGATGGCATCAAATTAGCATCCAAAATTTGCTGACATTTTATTGAACCAATTTTTCCTTCTACTCGTGAGATGTTCCCTATTGTATAAGAATGTCTAATCTGTAATTTGATCCTTTTGGAGATTTTTCCATCTTTCCTTGGCTTCTTTATGCACATTAATACAAATGTTTACCTGGGGGGCCCAAACTTTTGATACCCATGTATGTGTGTGTGTATATATATATATATATATATATATATATATATATACACACACACACACACACACACTCTACAGACAATGAGATATATATATATATACACTGTACCTTGTCTTCCTCTTCCCTCTGCAGACATTCCTGGGCTTTCCTCTGTAGTTCTTCCTGGACGGCTCGAGCGTATTCCGAATCTAATTCTTCTCTAAAGACACAAAAACAAAACCAATGAGGCATCGGTCACAGTGTAAGGTCCCAATCCCCGTCTACACTCTGTGCGGGTTGCGGCCATATAACGGTGTAATGTTCCCTCCTCGTCATATAGGACAATGTCAGGAAACAGGACAGAGGGATAAACCCCAGGACCCGGAGAGTTATGGGGGCCACAATCCCTCAACCAATACTCTGCTCCCTGCTGAGCGTTCTGCACTTAGGATGGGTCCAGTGTATTCCCTAGCAGCAGCGCCTCTCATATCCACAGGCTGTGTATGGTATTGCAGGTCAGCTCTATTTAACGCACACAGAAAATCACCACTAGGGGCGACCCCCTTCGGTCGCCCTCTATATACCCTCCGGTCGCCCCCTTTACACCCTCCGGTCGCCCCTCTATGCCCTCTCTGGTCGCCCCCTCTATCCCCTCCGGTCGCCCCCTCTATCCCCTCTGGTCGCCCCCTCTATCCCCTCCGGTCGCCACCCTCTATGCCCTCCGGTGGCCCCCTCTATGCCCCCTCCGGTGGCCCCCTCTATGCCCCCTCCGGTGGCCCCCTCTATGCCCCCTCCGGTCACCCCCTCTATGCCCCCTCCGGTCGCCCCCTATACGCCCTCCGGTCGCCCCCTATACGCCCTCAGGTCGCCCCCTATACGCCCTCCGGTCACCCCCTATACGCCCTCCGGTCACCCCCTATACGCCCTCCGGTCGCCCCCTATACGCCCTCCGGTCGCCCCCTATACGCCCTCCGGTCGCCCCCTATACGCCCTCCGGTCGCCCCCTATACGCCCTCCGGTCGCCCCCTATACGCCCTCCGGTCGCCCCCTATACGCCCTCCGGTTGCCCCTCACATTTGCTTCTGTTGCTCCAGGCTGAAGACTTTGCTCTGTAGATCTTCCTCGTCCTGCAGCTTCTTGGCGATGCGGATATCCTTCTGCACCAGCTTGTTCTTCCGCACGTTGGAGGCGTAATGCTGCTCAACTGAGAATTACAGAAATAATACCGCCTAATCACTCCACAACAGTATTATTTATCACTATATGGTGGAATTATTAGGGAACTGAATTGCAGCATAATGTGCGAACTATATAACATATTATATCGGCAGCATTATCAGAATGCTGAGCCCTCAGTAACAGTGTTATCTTGGCACTATATGGCAGCATTCTCTTGGCACTATATGGCAGCATTATCTTGGCACTATATGGCAGTATTCTCTTGGCACTATATGGCAGTATTCTCTTGGCACTATATGGCAGTATTCTCTTACAGTCATATTGTGCTACTTTCTTGGCACTATATGACAGTATTGTCTTGGCACAATATGACAGTATTGTCTTGGCACAATATGACAGTATTGTCTTGGCACTATATGGCAGCATTCTCTTGGCACTATATGGCAGCATTATCTTGGCACTATATGGCAGTATTCTCTTGGCACTATATGGCAGCATTATCTTGGCACTATATGGCAGTATTCTCTTGGCACTATATGGCAGTATTCTCTTACAGTCATATTGTGCTACTTTCTTGGCACTATATGACAGTATTGTCTTGGCACAATATGACAGTATTGTCTTGGCACTATATGGCAGTATTGTCTTGGCGCTATATGGCAGTATTGTCTTGGCACTATATGGCAATATTGTCTTGGCACTATATGGCAGTATTCTTTAAGCACAATATGACGGTATCATGTTGGCACTATATGGCAGCATTATCTTGGCACTATATGGCAGAATTATCTTGGCACTATATGGCAGAATTATCTTTGCACTATATGACAGTATTATCTTGGGACTATATGGCAGTATTATCTTGGCACAATATGAGAGTATTGTCTTGGCACTATATGACAGTATTATCTTGGGACTATAGGGCAGTATTATCTTGGCACTATATGGCAGAATTATCTTGGCACTATATGACAGTATTACCTTGGCACTATATGGCAGTATTAGCTTGGCACTATATGGCAGTATTCTCTTAGCACAATATGACGGTATTATCTTGGCACTATATGGCAGAACTTTTTTCCAAGAGAAAAGTATAAAGATTTTTTGGCCTGAACATGATTTAATATCGATCTATGCGGTTTTCATACAACTCACTTTCCTGTTCCTGTAGACAGTGAGCGAGAGCGCCATCTTCAAGGACCGCAAAGTCCCGGCAAACTGCAAGACAAAAGAGAAGAATCCTCAGGGCTGAGATAAATCAGAGAATCATCAACAAGAAGAGCCCAGAACAACAGGTGCGGAAACCCAAAACTACAGGTGCGGTCCCCAAAACTACAGGTGCGGACCCCAAGACTACAGGTGCGGACCCCAGAACAACAGGTGCGGAACCCAAAACTACAGGTGCGGACCCCAAGACTACAGGTGCGGACCCCAAGACTACAGGTGCGGACCCCAGAACAACAGGTGCGGAACCCAAAACTACAGGTGCGGTCCCCAAAACTACAGGTGCAGACCCCAAGACTACTACAGGAGCAGAGTGCAGACCCCAAGATTACAGGTGCAGACCCCAAGACTACAGGTGCAGACCCCAAGACTACAGGTGCAGACCCCAAGACTACAGGTGCAGACCCCAAGTGCAGACCCCAAGACTACAGGTGCGGACCCCAAGACTACAGGTGCGGACCCCAAGACTACAGGTGCGGACCCCAGAACAACAGGTGCGGAACCCAAAACTACAGGTGCGGTCCCCAAAACTACAGGTGCAGACCCCAAGACTACTACAGGAGCAGAGTGCAGACCCCAAGATTACAGGTGCAGACCCCAAGACTACAGGTGCAGACCCCAAGACTACAGGTGCAGACCCCAAGTGCAGACCCCAAGACTACAGGTGCGGACCCCAAGACTACAGGTGCGGACCCCAAGACTACAGGTGCGGACCCCAAGACTACAGGTGCGGACCCCAAAACTACAGGTGCGGACCCCAAGACTACAGGTGCGGACCCCAAGACTACAGGTGCGGACCCCAAGACTACAGGTGCAGACCCCAAGACTACAGGTGCAGACCCCAAGACTACAGGTGCAGACCCCAAAACTACTACAGGAGCAGAGTGCAGACCCCAAGTTTACAGGTGCGGACCCCAGAACAACAGGTGCGGACCCCAAAACTACACGTGCGGACCCCAAAACTACACGTGCAGCCCAGAGGACAGTACAAGTTCTCCCCCTTATAAAGATGAGAGGCTGTAATTTCCATCATAGGTTATAACCTCAACTATGAAACAGAATGAGAAAAAATCCATAAAATCCCATTGTCTGATTATTAAAGAATTTAAGTATTTGGTCACCTACACGATTTCCGCCTCTCACAGACCTGTAACTTCTTCTGTAAGAGTCTCCTCTGTCCTCCACTCGTTACCTGTATTAATGGCTCCTGTGTGAACTTGTGTTCAGTGTGAACTTGTTATCAGTATAAAAGACACCTGTACACAACCTTAGTCACACTCTAAACTCCACTATGGCCAAGACCAAAGAGCTGGCGAAGGACACCAGAAACAATTGTAGACCTGCACCAGGCTGGGAAGACTGAATCTGCAATAGGCAAGCAGCTTGGTGTGAAGAAATCAACTGCAGGAGCAATTATTAGAAAAGAGAAGACATACAAGACCACTGATAATCTCCCTCAATCTGGGGCTCCACGCAAGATCTCACCCCGTGGTGTCAAAATGATCACAAGAACGGTGAGGAAGAACCCCAGAACCACATGGGGGACCTAGTGAATGACCTGCAGAGAGCTGGGACCAAAGTAACCAAGGCTACAATCAGTAACACACTACATCGTCAGGAACTCACATCATGCAGTGCCAGACGTGTCCCCCTGCTTAAGCCAGTACATGTCCTGGCCCGTCTGAAGTTTGCTAGAGAGCATTTGGATGATCCAGAAGAGGATTGGGAGAATGTCATATGGTCAGATGAAACCAAAAGTAGAATTTATTGGTAACAACTCAACTCGTCGTGTTTGGAGGAAAAAGAATTCTGAGTTGCATCCAAAGAACACCATAACTACTGTGAAGCATGGGGGCGGGAACATCACTGCTCTAGAGGAGATCTGCATGGAGGAATGGGCCAAAATACCAACAGTGTGTGAGAACCTTGTGAAGACAGAAAACATGTGACATCTGTCATTACCAACAAAGGGGATATAGCAAAGTATTGAGAGGAACTTTTCTTATTGACCAAATACTTATTTTCCACCATAATTTGCTAATAAATTCTTTAATAATCAGACAATGTGATTTATGGATTTTTCTCATTCTGTCTCATAGTTGAGGTTATAACCTATGATGATAATTACAGCCTCATCTTTATAAGGGGGAGAACTTGTACAATTGGGGGCTGACTAAATACTTTTTTGCCCCACTGTATGTACCCCCCCTCCAGTGATGACCCCTGACCCCTTTACTGTAGCCCCTATGGGCCGGCTGTCATGTGATATAATAGGACAGAATATGATTATATTGGAGATAACACGATCACTGCTGTAATCTGGAGCCGACAGAATCCATTGACTTAGAATGAGAATTATCCTCCGTATCACCGGTCAGAGGCGAGAGATCCAGCAATGTCCTCTGGGGACAGCGGGAGGAGCTGGAGAGCTGCTGAGACAACACCACACTGACAATGACAAGACTACACAACTTCCTGTCAGGGGTGAATCAACAAAAACATGCTAAAGCCGGTACAAATAGTGATAACACTATATGAGTAAGTGACACTGTACACCTTATTTAAATACGATTTTCTGATCCCCTTTAAGGTTGATATGTTTGGCGCTGTGTGCGTCTCCCTTAGACACTATTATTTTTTCTCGCCGTTCTATACGGATCTCGTCTCTATATAAGGTCGATATGTTTGGCGCTGTGTGCGTCTCCCTTAGACACTATTATTTTTTCTCGCTGTTCTATACGGATCTCGTCTCTATATAAGGTTGATATATTTGGCGCTGTGTGCGTCTCCCTTAGACACTTATTTTTTCTCGCTGTTCTATTAGGATCTCGTCTCTATATAAGGTCGATATGTTTGGCGCTGTGTGCGTCTCCCTTAGACACTATTATTTTTTCTCGCTGTTCTATACGGATCTCATCTCTGTATAAGGTCGATATATTTGGCGCTGTGTGCGTCTCCCTTAGACACTATTATTTTTTCTCGCTGTTCTATACGGATCTCGTCTCTATATAAGGTCGATATGTTTGGCGCTGTGTGCGTCTCCCTTAGACACTATTATTTTTTCTCGCTGTTCTATACGGATCTCGTCTCTATATAAGGTCGATATGTTTGGCGCTGTGTGCGTCTCCCTTAGACACATTTTTTCTCGCTGTTCTATACGGATCTCGTCTCTATATAAGGTCGCTATGTTTGGCGCTGTGTGCGTCTCCCTTAGACACTATTATTTTTTCTCGCTGTTCTATACGGATCTCGTCTCTATATAAGGTGGATATGTTTGGCGCTGTGTGCGTCTCCCTTAGACACTTATTTTTTCTCGCTGATCTATTAGGATCTCGTCTCTATATAAGGTCGATATGTTTGGCGCTGTGTGCGTCTCCCTTAGACACTATTATTTTTTCTCGCCGTTCTATACGGATCTCGTCTCTATATAAGGTCGATATGTTTGGCGCTGTGTGCGTCTCCCTTAGACACATTTTTTCTCGCTGTTCTATACGGATCTCGTCTCTATATAAGGTCGATATGTTTGGCGCTGTGTGCGTCTCCCTTAGACACTATTATTTTTTCTCGCCGTTCTATACGGATCTCGTCTCTATATAAGGTCGATATGTTTGGCGCTATGTGCGTCTCCCTTAGACACTATTATTTTTTCTCGCTGTTCTATACGGATCTCGTCTCTATATAAGGTCGATATGTTTGGCGCTGTGTGCGTCTCCCTTAGACACTATTATCTTTTCTCGCTGTTCTATTAGGATCTCGTCTCTATATAAGGTTGATATGTTTGGCGCTGTGTGCGTCTCCCTTAGACACTATTATTTTTTCTCGCCGTTCTATACGGATCTCGTCTCTGTATAAGGTCGATATGTTTGGCGCTGTGTGCATCTCCCTTAGACACTATTATTTTTTCTCGCCGTTCTATACGGATCTCGTCTCTATATAAGGTCGATATGTTTGGCGCTATGTGCGTCTCCCTTAGACACTATTATTTTTTCTCACTGTTCTATTAGGATCTCGTCTCTATATAAGGTCGATATGTTTGGCGCTGTGTGCGTCTCCCTTAGACACTATTATTTTTTCTCACCGTTCTATACGGATCTCGTCTCTATATAAGGTCGATATGTTTGGCGCTGTGTGCGTCTCCCTTAGACACTATTATTTTTTCTCACCGTTCTATACGGATCTTGTCTCTATATAAGGTCGATATGTTTGGCGCTGTGTGCTTCTCCCTTAGACACTATTATTTTTTTCTCGCCGTTCTATACGGATCTCGTCTCTATATAAGGTCGATATGTTTGGCGCTGTGTGCGTCTCCCTTAGACACTATTATTTTTTCTCGCCGTTCTATACGGATCTCGTCTCTATATAAGGTCGATATGTTTGGCGCTGTGTGCGTCTCCCTTAGACACTATTATTTTTTCTCGCTGTTCTATACGGATCTCGTCTCTATATAAGGTTGATATATTTGGCGCTGTGTGCGTCTCCCTTAGACACTTATTTTTTCTCGCTGTTCTATACGGATCTCGTCTCTATATAAGGTTGATATGTTTGGCGCTGTGTGCGTCTCCCTTAGACACTATTATTTTTTCTCGCTGTTCTATACGGATCTCGTCTCTGTATAAGGTCGATATATTTGGCGCTGTGTGCGTCTCCCTTAGACACTATTATTTTTTCTCGCTGTTCTATACGGATCTCGTCTCTATATAAGGTCGATATGTTTGGCGCTGTGTGCGTCTCCCTTAGACACTATTATTTTTTCTCGCTGTTCTATACGGATCTCGTCTCTATATAAGGTCGATATGTTTGGCGCTGTGTGCGTCTCCCTTAGACACATTTTTTCTCGCTGTTCTATACGGATCTCGTCTCTATATAAGGTGGATATGTTTGGCGCTGTGTGCGTCTCCCTTAGACACTTATTTTTTCTCGCTGATCTATTAGGATCTCGTCTCTATATAAGGTCGATATGTTTGGCGCTGTGTGCGTCTCCCTTAGACACTATTATTTTTTCTCGCCGTTCTATACGGATCTCGTCTCTATATAAGGTCGATATGTTTGGCGCTATGTGCGTCTCCCTTAGACACTATTATTTTTTCTCGCCGTTCTATACGGATCTCGTCTCTGTATAAGGTCGATATGTTTGGCGCTGTGTGCGTCTCCCTTAGACACTATTATCTTTTCTCGCTGTTCTATTAGGATCTCGTCTCTATATAAGGTTGATATGTTTGGCGCTGTGTGCGTCTCCCTTAGACACTATTATTTTTTCTCGCCGTTCTATACGGATCTCGTCTCTATATAAGGTCGATATGTTTGGCGCTATGTGCGTCTCCCTTAGACACTATTATTTTTTCTCACTGTTCTATTAGGATCTCGTCTCTATATAAGGTCGATATGTTTGGCGCTGTGTGCTTCTCCCTTAGACACTATTATTTTTTTCTCGCCGTTCTATACGGATCTCGTCTCTATATAAGGTCGATATGTTTGGCGCTGTGTGCGTCTCCCTTAGACACTATTATTTTTTCTCACCGTTCTATACGGATCTTGTCTCTATATAAGGTCGATATGTTTGGCGCTGTGTGCGTCTCCCTTAGACACTTATTTTTTCTCGCTGATCTATTAGGATCTCGTCTCTATATAAGGTCGATATGTTTGGCGCTGTGTGCTTCTCCCTTAGACACTATTATTTTTTTCTCGCCGTTCTATACGGATCTCGTCTCTATATAAGGTCGATATGTTTGGCGCTGTGTGCGTCTCCCTTAGACACTTATCTTTTCTCGCCGTTCTATACGGATCTCGTCTCTGTATAAGGTCGATATGTTTGGCGCTGTGTGCATCTCCCTTAGACACTATTATTTTTTCTCGCCGTTCTATACGGATCTCGTCTCTATATAAGGTCGATATGTTTGGCGCTGTGTGCGTCTCCCTTAGACACTATTATTTTTTCTCACTGTTCTATTAGGATCTCGTCTCTATATAAGGTCGATATGTTTGGCGCTGTGTGCGTCTCCCTTAGACACTATTATTTTTTCTCACCGTTCTATACGGATCTTGTCTCTATATAAGGTCGATATGTTTGGCGCTGTGTGCTTCTCCCTTAGACACTATTATTTTTTTCTCGCCGTTCTATACGGATCTCGTCTCTATATAAGGTCGATATGTTTGGCGCTGTGTGCGTCTCCCTTAGACACTATTATTTTTTCTCGCCGTTCTATACGGATCTCGTTTCTATATAAGGTCGATATGTTTGGCGCTGTGTGCGTCTCCCTTAGACACTATTATTTTTTCTCGCTGATCTATTAGGATCTCGTCTCTATATAAGGTGGATATGTTTGGCGCTGTGTGCATCTCCCTTAGACACTTATCTTTTCTCGCCGTTCTATACGGATCTCGTCTCTGTATAAGGTCGATATGTTTGGCGCTGTGTGCGTCTCCCTTAGACACTATTATTTTTTCTCGCTGTTCTATTAGGATCTCGTCTCTATATAAGGTCGATATGTTTGGCGCTGTGTGCGTCTCCCTTAGACACTATTATCTTTTCTCGCTGTTCTATTAGGATCTCGTCTCTATATAAGGTCGATATGTTTGGCGCTGTGTGCGTCTCCCTTAGACACTATTATTTTTTCTCGCCGTTCTATACGGATCTCGTCTCTGTATAAGGTCGATATGTTTGGCGCTGTGTGCTTCTCCCTTAGACACTATTATTTTTTCTCGCCGTTCTATACGGATCTCGTCTCTATATAAGGTCGATATGTTTGGCGCTGTGTGCGTCTCCCTTAGACACTATTATTTTTTCTCGCTGTTCTATTAGGATCTCGTCTCTATATAAGGTCGATATGTTTGGCGCTGTGTGCGTCTCCCTTAGACACATTTTTTCTCGCTGATCTATTAGGATCTCGTCTCTATATAAGGTCGATATGTTTGGCGCTGTGTGCGTCTCCCTTAGACACTTATCTTTTCTCGCCGTTCTATACGGATCTCGTCTCTATATAAGGTCGATATGTTTGGCGCTGTGTGCGTCTCCCTTAGACACTATTATTTTTTCTCGCTGTTCTATACGGATCTCGTCTCTATATAAGGTCGATATGTTTGGCGCTGTGTGCGTCTCCCTTAGACACTTATTTTTTCTCGCTGTTCTATACGGATCTCGTCTCTATATAAGGTGGATATGTTTGGCGCTGTGTGCGTCTCCCTTAGACACTATTATTTTTTCTCGCTGTTCTATTAGGATCTCGTCTCTATATAAGGTCGATATGTTTGGCGCTGTGTGCGTCTCCCTTAGACACTATTATTTTTTCTCGCTGTTCTATACGGATCTCGTCTCTATATAAGGTGGATATGTTTGGCGCTGTGTGCGTCTCCCTTAGACACTTATTTTTTCTCGCTGATCTATTAGGATCTCGTCTCTATATAAGGTCGATATGTTTGGCGCTGTGTGCGTCTCCCTTAGACACTATTATTTTTTCTCGCCGTTCTATACGGATCTCGTCTCTATATAAGGTCGATATGTTTGGCGCTGTGTGCGTCTCCCTTAGACACTATTATTTTTTCTCGCCGTTCTATACGGATCTCGTCTCTATATAAGGTGGATATGTTTGGCGCTGTGTGCTTCTCCCTTAGACACTATTATTTTTTCTCGCTGTTCTATACGGATCTCGTCTCTATATAAGGTCGATATGTTTGGCGCTGTGTGCGTCTCCCTTAGACACTATTATTTTTTCTCACTGTTCTATACGGATCTCGTCTCTATATAAGGTCGATATGTTTGGCGCTGTGTGCGTCTCCCTTAGACACTATTATTTTTTCTCGCCGTTCTATACGGATCTCGTCTCTATATAAGGTCGATATGTTTGGCGCTGTGTGCGTCTCCCTTAGACACTATTATTTTTTCTCGCCGTTCTATACGGATCTCGTCTCTATATAAGGTCGATATGTTTGGCGCTGTGTGCGTCTCTCTTAGACACTATTATTTTTTCTCGCTGATCTATTAGGATCTCGTCTCTATATAAGGTCGATATGTTTGGCGCTGTGTGCTTCTCCCTTAGACACTATTATTTTTTCTCGCCGTTCTATACGGATCTCGTCTCTATATAAGGTCGATATGTTTGGCGCTGTGTGCGTCTCCCTTAGACACTATTATTTTTTCTCGCCGTTCTATACGGATCTCGTCTCTATATAAGGTCGATATGTTTGGCGCTGTGTGCGTCTCCCTTAGACACTATTATTTTTTCTCGCCGTTCTATACGGATCTCGTCTCTATATAAGGTGGATATGTTTGGCGCTGTGTGCGTCTCCCTTAGACACTTATTTTTTCTCGCTGATCTATTAGGATCTCGTCTCTATATAAGGTCGATATGTTTGGCGCTGTGTGCGTCTCCCTTAGACACATTTTTTCTCGCCGTTCTATACGGATCTCGTCTCTATACAAGGTCGATATGTTTGGCGCTGTGTGCTTCTCCCTTAGACACTATTATTTTTTCTCGCCGTTCTATACGGATCTCGTCTCTATATAAGGTCGATATGTTTGGCGCTGTGTGCGTCTCCGTTAGACACTTATCTTTTCTCGCTGTTCTATACGGATCTTGTCTCTATATAAGGTCGATATGTTTGGCGCTGTGTGCGTCTCCCTTAGACACTTATTTTTTCTCGCTGTTCTATTAGGATCTCGTCTCTATATAAGGTCGATATGTTTGGCGCTGTGTGTGTCTCCCTTAGACACTATTATTTTTTCTCGCCGTTCTATACGGATCTCGTCTCTATATAAGGTCGATATGTTTGGCGCTATGTGCGTCTCCCTTAGACACTTATCTTTTCTCGCCGTTCTATACGGATCTCGTCTCTATATAAGGTGGATATGTTTGGCGCTGTGTGTGTCTCCCTTAGACACTATTATTTTTTCTCGCCGTTCTATACGGATCTCGTCTCTATATAAGGTCGATATGTTTGGCGCTATGTGCGTCTCCCTTAGACACTTATCTTTTCTCGCCGTTCTATACGGATCTCGTCTCTATATAAGGTGGATATGTTTGGCGCTGTGTGCGTCTCCCTTAGACACTATTATTTTTTCTCGCTGATCTATTAGGATCTCGTCTCTATATAAGGTCGATATGTTTGGCGCTGTGTGCGTCTCCCTTAGACACTATTATTTTTTCTCGCCGTTCTATACGGATCTCGTCTCTATATAAGGTCGATATGTTTGGCGCTGTGTGCGTCTCCCTTAGACACTATTATTTTTTCTCACTGTTCTATACAGATCTCGTCTCTATATAAGGTCGATATGTTTGGCGCTGTGTGCGTCTCCCTTAGACACTTATTTTTTCTCGCTGATCTATTAGGATCTCGTCTCTATATAAGGTCGATATGTTTGGCGCTGTGTGCGTCTCCCTTAGACACTATTATTTTTTCTCGCTGTTCTATTAGGATCTCGTTTCTATATAAGGTCGATATGTTTGGCGCTGTGTGCGTCTCCCTTAGACACATTTTTTCTCGCTGTTCTATACGGATCTTGTCTCTATATAAGGTCAATATGTTTGGCGCTGTGTGCGTCTCCCTTAGACACTTATTTTTTCTCGCTGTTCTATTAGGATCTCGTCTCTATATAAGGTTGATATGTTTGGCGCTGTGTGCGTCTCCCTTAGACACTATTATTTTTTCTCGCTGTTCTATTAGGATCTCGTCTCTATATAAGGTCGATATGTTTGGCGCTGTGTGCGTCTCCCTTAGACACATTTTTTCTCGCCGTTCTATACGGATCTCGTCTCTATATAAGGTCGATATGTTTGGCGCTGTGTGCGTCTCCCTTAGACACATTTTTTCTCGCCGTTCTATATGGATCTCGTCTCTATATAAGGTGGATATGTTTGGCGCTGTGTGCTTCTCCCTTAGACACTATTATTTTTTCTCGCTGTTCTATACGGATCTCGTCTCTATATAAGGTCGATATGTTTGGCGCTGTGTGCGTCTCCCTTAGACACTATTATTTTTTCTCGCTGTTCTATTAGGATCTCGTCTCTATATAAGGTCGATATGTTTGGCGCTGTGTGCGTCTCCCTTAGACACTATTATTTTTTCTCGCTGTTCTATTAGGATCTCGTCTCTATACAAGGTCGATATGTTTGGCGCTGTGTGCGTCTCCCTTAGACACTATTATTTTTTTTCGCCGTTCTATACGGATCTCGTCTCTATATAAGGTCGATATGTTTGGCGCCGTGTGCGTCTCCCTTAGACACATTTTTTCTCGCCGTTCTATACGGATCTCGTCTCTATATAAGGTCGATATGTTTGGCGCTGTGTGCGTCTCCCTTAGACACTATTATTTTTTCTCGCCGTTCTATACGGATCTCGTCTCTGTATAAGGTCGATATGTTTGGCGCTGTGTGCTTCTCCCTTAGACACTATTATTTTTTCTCGCCGTTCTATACGGATCTCGTCTCTATATAAGGTGGATATGTTTGGCGCTGTGTGCTTCTCCCTTAGACACTATTATTTTTTCTCGCTGTTCTATACGGATCTCGTCTCTATATAAGGTCGATATGTTTGGCGCTGTGTGCGTCTCCCTTAGACACTATTATTTTTTCTCACTGTTCTATACGGATCTCGTCTCTATATAAGGTCGATATGTTTGGCGCTGTGTGCGTCTCCCTTAGACACTATTATTTTTTCTCGCCGTTCTATACGGATCTCGTCTCTATATAAGGTCGATATGTTTGGCGCTGTGTGCGTCTCCCTTAGACACTATTATTTTTTCTCGCCGTTCTATACGGATCTCGTCTCTATATAAGGTCGATATGTTTGGCGCTGTGTGCGTCTCTCTTAGACACTATTATTTTTTCTCGCTGATCTATTAGGATCTCGTCTCTATATAAGGTCGATATGTTTGGCGCTGTGTGCTTCTCCCTTAGACACTATTATTTTTTCTCGCCGTTCTATACGGATCTCGTCTCTATATAAGGTCGATATGTTTGGCGCTGTGTGCGTCTCCCTTAGACACTATTATTTTTTCTCGCCGTTCTATATGGATCTCGTCTCTATATAAGGTCGATATGTTTGGCGCTGTGTGCGTCTCCCTTAGACACTATTATTTTTTCTCGCCGTTCTATACGGATCTCGTCTCTATATAAGGTGGATATGTTTGGCGCTGTGTGCGTCTCCCTTAGACACTTATTTTTTCTCGCTGATCTATTAGGATCTCGTCTCTATATAAGGTCGATATGTTTGGCGCTGTGTGCGTCTCCCTTAGACACATTTTTTCTCGCCGTTCTATACGGATCTCGTCTCTATACAAGGTCGATATGTTTGGCGCTGTGTGCTTCTCCCTTAGACACTATTATTTTTTCTCGCCGTTCTATACGGATCTCGTCTCTATATAAGGTCGATATGTTTGGCGCTGTGTGCGTCTCCGTTAGACACTTATCTTTTCTCGCTGTTCTATACGGATCTTGTCTCTATATAAGGTCGATATGTTTGGCGCTGTGTGCGTCTCCCTTAGACACTATTATTTTTTCTCGCTGTTCTATACGGATCTCGTCTCTCTATAAGGTCGATATGTTTGGCGCTGTGTGCGTCTCCCTTAGACACTATTATTTTTTCTCGCTGTTCTATTAGGATCTCGTCTCTATATAAGGTCGATATGTTTGGCGCTGTGTGCGTCTCCCTTAGACACTATTATTTTTTCTCGCTGTTCTATACGGATCTCGTCTCTATATAAGGTCGCTATGTTTGGCGCTGTGTGCGTCTCCCTTAGACACTATTATTTTTTCTCGCTGTTCTATTAGGATCTCGTCTCTATATAAGGTCGATATGTTTGGCGCTGTGTGTGTCTCCCTTAGACACTATTATTTTTTCTCGCCGTTCTATACGGATCTCGTCTCTATATAAGGTCGATATGTTTGGCGCTATGTGCGTCTCCCTTAGACACTTATCTTTTCTCGCCGTTCTATACGGATCTCGTCTCTATATAAGGTCGATATGTTTGGCGCTGTGTGCGTCTCCCTTAGACACTATTATTTTTTCTCGCCGTTCTATACGGATCTCGTCTCTATATAAGGTCGATATGTTTGGCGCTATGTGCGTCTCCCTTAGACACTTATCTTTTCTCGCCGTTCTATACGGATCTCGTCTCTATATAAGGTCGATATGTTTGGCGCTGTGTGCGTCTCCCTTAGACACTTATCTTTTCTCGCCGTTCTATACGGATCTCGTCTCTATATAAGGTGGATATGTTTGGCGCTGTGTGTGTCTCCCTTAGACACTATTATTTTTTCTCGCCGTTCTATACGGATCTCGTCTCTATATAAGGTCGATATGTTTGGCGCTATGTGCGTCTCCCTTAGACACTTATCTTTTCTCGCCGTTCTATACGGATCTCGTCTCTATATAAGGTGGATATGTTTGGCGCTGTGTGCGTCTCCCTTAGACACTATTATTTTTTCTCGCTGATCTATTAGGATCTCGTCTCTATATAAGGTCGATATGTTTGGCGCTGTGTGCGTCTCCCTTAGACACTATTATTTTTTCTCGCCGTTCTATACGGATCTCGTCTCTATATAAGGTCGATATGTTTGGCGCTGTGTGCGTCTCCCTTAGACACTATTATTTTTTCTCACTGTTCTATACAGATCTCGTCTCTATATAAGGTCGATATGTTTGGCGCTGTGTGCTTCTCCCTTAGACACTATTATTTTTTCTCGCCGTTCTATACGGATCTCGTCTCTATAAAAGGTCGATATGTTTGGCGCTGTGTGCGTCTCCCTTAGACACTATTATTTTTTCTCGCCGTTCTATACGGATCTCGTCTCTATATAAGGTCGATATGTTTGGCGCTGTGTGCGTCTCCCTTAGACACTTATTTTTTCTCGCTGATCTATTAGGATCTCGTCTCTATATAAGGTCGATATGTTTGGCGCTGTGTGCGTCTCCCTTAGACACTATTATTTTTTCTCGCTGTTCTATTAGGATCTCGTCTCTATATAAGGTGGATATGTTTGGCGCTGTGTGCGTCTCCCTTAGACACATTTTTTCTCGCTGTTCTATACGGATCTTGTCTCTATATAAGGTCAATATGTTTGGCGCTGTGTGCGTCTCCCTTAGACACTTATTTTTTCTCGCTGTTCTATTAGGATCTCGTCTCTATATAAGGTCGATATGTTTGGCGCTGTGTGCGTCTCCCTTAGACACTATTATTTTTTCTCGCTGTTCTATTAGGATCTCGTCTCTATATAAGGTCGATATGTTTGGCGCTGTGTGCGTCTCCCTTAGACACATTTTTTCTCGCCGTTCTATACGGATCTCGTCTCTGTATAAGGTCGATATATTTGGCGCTGTGTGCGTCTCCCTTAGACACTTATCTTTTCTCGCCGTTCTATACGGATCTCGTCTCTATACAAGGTCGATATGTTTGGCGCTGTGTGCGTCTCCCTTAGACACATTTTTTCTCGCCGTTCTATACGGATCTCGTCTCTATATAAGGTGGATATGTTTGGCGCTGTGTGCTTCTCCCTTAGACACTATTATTTTTTCTCGCTGTTCTATACGGATCTCGTCTCTATATAAGGTCGATATGTTTGGCGCTGTGTGCGTCTCCCTTAGACACTATTATTTTTTCTCGCTGTTCTATTAGGATCTCGTCTCTATATAAGGTCGATATGTTTGGCGCTGTGTGCGTCTCCCTTAGACACTATTATTTTTTCTCGCTGATCTATTAGGATCTCGTCTCTATATAAGATCGATATGTTTGGCGCTGTGTGCTTCTCCCTTAGACACTATTATTTTTTCTCGCTGTTCTATACGGATCTCGTCTCTATATAAGGTCGATATGTTTGGCGCTGTGTGCTTCTCCCTTAGACACTATTATTTTTTCTCGCTGTTCTATACGGATCTCGTCTCTATATAAGGTCGATATGTTTGGCGCTGTGTGCGTCTCCCTTAGACACTATTATTTTTTCTCGCTGTTCTATTAGGATCTCGTCTCTATATAAGGTCGATATGTTTGGCGCTGTGTGCGTCTCCCTTAGACACTATTATTTTTTCTCGCTGTTCTATTAGGATCTCGTCTCTATATAAGGTCGATATGTTTGGCGCTGTGTGCGTCTCCCTTAGACACTATTATTTTTTCTCGCTGTTCTATTAGGATCTCGTCTCTATATAAGGTCGATATGTTTGGCGCTGTGTGCGTCTCCCTTAGACACTATTATTTTTTTTCGCCGTTCTATACGGATCTCGTCTCTATATAAGGTCGATATGTTTGGCGCCGTGTGCGTCTCCCTTAGACACATTTTTTCTCGCCGTTCTATACGGATCTCGTCTCTATATAAGGTCGATATGTTTGGCGCTGTGTGCGTCTCCCTTAGACACTATTATTTTTTTTCGCCGTTCTATACGGATCTCGTCTCTATATAAGGTCGATATGTTTGGCGCCGTGTGCGTCTCCCTTAGACACATTTTTTCTCGCCGTTCTATATGGATCTCGTCTCTATATAAGGTGGATATGTTTGGCGCTGTGTGAGTCTCCCTTAGACACTATTATTTTTTCTCACTGTTCTATACGGATCTCGTCTCTATATAAGGTCGATATGTTTGGCGCTGTGTGCGTCTCCCTTAGACACTATTATTTTTTCTCGCCGTTCTATACGGATCTCGTCTCTATATAAGGTGGATATGTTTGGCGCTGTGTGCGTCTCCCTTAGACACTATTATTTTTTCTCGCCGTTCTATACGGATCTCGTCTCTATATAAGGTCGATATATTTGGCGCTGTGTGCGTCTCCCTTAGACACTATTATTTTTTCTCGCCGTTCTATACGGATCTCGTCTCTATATAAGGTCGATATGTTTGGCGCTGTGTGCGTCTCTCTTAGACACTATTATTTTTTCTCGCTGATCTATTAGGATCTCGTCTCTATATAAGGTCGATATGTTTGGCGCTGTGTGCGTCGCCCTTAGATACTATTATTTTTTCTCGCCGTTCTATACAGATCTCGTCTCTATATAAGGTCGATATGTTTGGCGCTGTGTGCTTCTCCCTTAGACACTATTATTTTTTCTCGCCGTTCTATACGGATCTCGTCTCTATATAAGGTCGATATGTTTGGCGCTGTGTGCGTCTCCCTTAGACACTATTATTTTTTCTCGCCGTTCTATACGGATCTCGTCTCTATATAAGGTGGATATGTTTGGCGCTGTGTGCGTCTCCCTTAGACACTATTATTTTTTCTCGCTGATCTATTAGGATCTCGTCTCTATATAAGGTCGATATGTTTGGCGCTGTGTGCGTCTCCCTTAGACACATTTTTTCTCGCCGTTCTATACGGATCTCGTCTCTATACAAGGTCGATATGTTTGGCGCTGTGTGCTTCTCCCTTAGACACTATTATTTTTTCTCGCCGTTCTATACGGATCTCGTCTCTATATAAGGTCGATATGTTTGGCGCTGTGTGCGTCTCCGTTAGACACTTATCTTTTCTCGCTGTTCTATACGGATCTTGTCTCTATATAAGGTCGATATGTTTGGCGCTGTGTGCGTCTCCCTTAGACACTTATTTTTTCTCGCTGTTCTATTAGGATCTCGTCTCTATATAAGGTCGATATGTTTGGCGCTGTGTGTGTCTCCCTTAGACACTATTATTTTTTCTCGCCGTTCTATACGGATCTCGTCTCTATATAAGGTCGATATGTTTGGCGCTATGTGCGTCTCCCTTAGACACTTATCTTTTCTCGCCGTTCTATACGGATCTCGTCTCTATATAAGGTCGATATGTTTGGCGCTGTGTGCGTCTCCCTTAGACACTATTATTTTTTCTCGCCGTTCTATACGGATCTCGTCTCTATATAAGGTCGATATGTTTGGCGCTGTGTGCGTCTCCCTTAGACACTATTATTTTTTCTCGCCGTTCTATACGGATCTCGTCTCTATATAAGGTCGATATGTTTGGCGCTGTGTGCGTCTCCCTTAGACACTATTATTTTTTCTCGCTGTTCTATTAGGATCTCGTCTCTATATAAGGTCGATATGTTTGGCGCTGTGTGCGTCTCCCTTAGACACATTTTTTCTCGCTGTTCTATACGGATCTTGTCTCTATATAAGGTCAATATGTTTGGCGCTGTGTGCGTCTCCCTTAGACACTTATTTTTTCTCGCTGTTCTATTAGGATCTCGTCTCTATATAAGGTCGATATGTTTGGCGCTGTGTGCGTCTCCCTTAGACACTATTATTTTTTCTCGCTGTTCTATTAGGATCTCGTCTCTATATAAGGTCGATATGTTTGGCGCTGTGTGCGTCTCCCTTAGACACATTTTTTCTCGCCGTTCTATACGGATCTCGTCTCTGTATAAGGTCGATATATTTGGCGCTGTGTGCGTCTCCCTTAGACACTTATCTTTTCTCGCCGTTCTATACGGATCTCGTCTCTATACAAGGTCGATATGTTTGGCGCTGTGTGCTTCTCCCTTAGACACTATTATTTTTTCTCGCTGTTCTATACGGATCTCGTCTCTATATAAGGTCGATATGTTTGGCGCTGTGTGCGTCTCCCTTAGACACTATTATTTTTTCTCGCTGTTCTATTAGGATCTCGTCTCTATATAAGGTGGATATGTTTGGCGCTGTGTGCGTCTCCCTTAGACACTATTATTTTTTCTCGCTGTTCTATTAGGATCTCGTCTCTATATAAGGTCGATATGTTTGGCGCTGTGTGCGTCTCCCTTAGACACTATTATTTTTTTTCGCCGTTCTATACGGATCTCGTCTCTATATAAGGTCGATATGTTTGGCGCCGTGTGCGTCTCCCTTAGACACATTTTTTCTCGCCGTTCTATATGGATCTCGTCTCTATATAAGGTGGATATGTTTGGCGCTGTGTGCGTCTC
Organism: Hyla sarda; assembly: GCF_029499605.1. Classification (NCBI taxonomy): domain Eukaryota; kingdom Metazoa; phylum Chordata; class Amphibia; order Anura; family Hylidae; genus Hyla; species Hyla sarda. Next base: position 145,238,393 of record NC_079198.1, on the reverse strand, counting down.
CCTTAGACACTTATCTTTTCTCGCTGTTCTATACGGATCTTGTCTCTATATAAGGTCGATATGTTTGGCGCTGTGTGCGTCTCCCTTAGACACTTATCTTTTCTCGCCGTTCTATACGGATCTCGTCTCTATACAAGGTCGATATGTTTGGCGCTGTGTGCGTCTCCCTTAGACACTTATTTTTTCTCGCCGTTCTATACGGATCTCGTCTCTATATAAGGTCGATATGTTTGGCGCTGTGTGCTTCTCCCTTAGACACTTATTTTTTCTCGCCGTTCTATACGGATCTCGTCTCTATATAAGGTCGATATGTTTGGCGCTGTGTGCGTCTCCGTTAGACACTTATCTTTTCTCGCTGTTCTATACGGATCTCGTCTCTATATAAGGTCGATATGTTTGGCGCTGTGTGCGTCTCCCTTAGACACTATTATTTTTTCTCGCCGTTCTATACGGATCTCGTCTCTGTATAAGGTCGATATGTTTGGCGCTGTGTGCGTCTCCCTTAGACACTATTATTTTTTCTCGCCGTTCTATACGGATCTCGTCTCTCTATAAGGTCGATATGTTTGGCGCTGTGTGCGTCTCCCTTAGACACTATTATTTTTTCTCGCCGTTCTATACGGATCTCGTCTCTGTCTAAGGTCGATATATTTGGCGCTGTGTGCGTCTCCCTTAGACACTATTATTTTTTTCTCGCCGTTCTATACGGATCTCGTCTCTATATAAGGTCGATATGTTTGGCGCTGTGTGCGTCTCCCTTAGACACATTTTTTCTCGCCGTTCTATACGGATCTCGTCTCTATATAAGGTCGATATGTTTGGCGCTGTGTGCGTCTCCCTTAGACACTATTATTTTTTCTCGCTGTTCTATTAGGATCTCGTCTCTATATAAGGTCGATATGTTTGGCGCCGTGTGCGTCTCCCTTAGACACATATTTTTTCTCGCTGTTCTATTAGGATCTCGTTTCTATATAAGGTCGATATGTTTGGCGCTGTGTGCGTCTCCCTTAGACACTATTATTTTTTCTCACTGTTCTATTAGGATCTCGTCTCTATATAAGGTCGATATGTTTGGCGCTGTGTGCGTCTCCCTTAGACACTTATCTTTTCTCGCCGTTCTATACGGATCTCGTCTCTATACAAGGTCGATATGTTTGGCGCTGTGTGCGTCTCCCTTAGACACTATTATTTTTTCTCGCCGTTCTATACGGATCTCGTCTCTATATAAGGTCGATATGTTTGGCGCTGTGTGCATCTCCCTTAGACACTATTATTTTTTCTCGCTGTTCTATTAGGATCTCGTCTCTATATAAGGTCGATATGTTTGGCGCTGTGTGCGTCTCCCTTAGACACTATTATTTTTTCTCGCTGTTCTATTAGGATCTCGTCTCTATATAAGGTCGATATGTTTGGCGCTGTGTGCGTCTCCCTTAGACACTTATTTTTTCTCGCCGTTCTATACGGATCTCGTCTCTATATAAGGTCGATATGTTTGGCGCTGTGTGCGTCTCCCTTAGACACTATTATTTTTTCTCGCCGTTCTATACGGATCTTGTCTCTATATAAGGTCGATATGTTTGGCGCTGTGTGCGTCTCCCTTAGACACTATTATTTTTTCTCACTGTTCTATTAGGATCTCGTCTCTATATAAGGTGGATATGTTTGGCGCTGTGTGCGTCTCCCTTAGACACTATTGTTTTTTCTCGCTGTTCTATTAGGATCTCGTCTCTATATAAGGTCGGAGGCTCAGGTCGCCCCTATTCATGTGAACAGATTATTCGGCCCCCAGTAGAGGTGACATTTCTAGTATTTTCCGCAGACTCCGGAGATTTTTAGATGTTTTGGGCTCCAGGTCACTTGTGGTAGGAAAAAATCTCCAACTGTGGAAACATCTGAGCCGCACATTACAGGAGACGCTGCCAGAAACCCCGTGTCCTTAAATGAAGCAGAGGTGCGAACGGAAAAAGAGCAAATGTGCCAGCGAGTCACACGGGGCCGGGGGGCGCCAGGGAGCGACAAAACCGGAGAGATCTACAACGCAGGAAGGAAATCAGCGCAGGAATTAGGTATTTTCTTGACTTTTTTTGTAATTTATGAAGCGCGAAAAACATTAAAACCCGCAGGTGCAGTGGAGCCGAGTTTGTCATTTGAATGTTTTTCTCTATTACCGATTGGATTTCCATATAAATGCAGGTAAATCCTTATATTATCACTGTATCTGCACTTCTCACCTCTTATACTTACGTAGATTTACACAACATTTTAAAGGGGTTCTCCGCCCCTAGACATCTTATCCCCTATACAAAGGATGGGGGCTAAGATGTCTGATCGCGGGGGTCCCGCAGCTGGAGATCCCCGCAATCTCCCTGCTGCACCCGGCTTTCGTTTACAGCATCGGGTTCAGCGCCGGAGGCATGTGACATCATGGCCACGCCCCACTCGTGACATCACGACCACGCCCCCTCAATGCAAGTCTATGAGAGGGGGAGCCGGATTTTTCTTTTTACAATTCGTTTACATCCGATTGTATCCGACTGCGCCTTAATGTCCTCCGTTTGCGTGCATTTTTTCAATCCGTTTTTACTTCTGAGTAAGCTCAGAACAAAACAAATACTTTTTTGGGGGGGTTAATTAACTGAACAATAACGGATCCAAACGGATCCAAACATCCAATTGCATCCGTTACTGTCCTTTTTTTTTTTTTGACGGGAGAAGAACGGGACGGGTCTAGACGGCCGTGGTGCGAACGCAGCCTTACTTGGGGCGCGCTGGAGCCGGCTGTGTGATCTCATATCATCCTACAAGTGTAGGGGATGATGGGGGTAGTAGTACCTGCACAATCCTTTGCTCTTCAGATCCCCCATGTTGTTTTTTTCTCCCCAGAGACGCGTTCAGCACCCGATCCCGACTCACAGTCCCTTCTTAGGTTGCGCTCACACGGCCGTCTAGACCCGTCCCAATCTTCTCCCGTCAAAAATAAAAACGGACACTAACGGATGCAAACAGATGTTACCCATTTGTATCCGTTTGGATCCGTTATGGTTCAGTTAATAAACAAAAAAAGAAGTGGATCAAGAAACGGATTGAAAAAACTGATGCAAACGGATGACATTAAAGGCTCATCCGTTTTACACAGACTTCAATGTTAAATTTACTGTATCCATTTTTTCTTCTGTTTATTTTGACGGAAGAAAAAAAAAACTACATGTGATGTTTTTTCTGCCATCAAAAAAATGGAAATGAGCGCAGACGGGTGCAAAAGGATTGTAAAAAAAATCCCATTGACATGAATGGTTTTATATTTAAACCGTTTTTAATCCATTTACAGCCTGCAAGAACGAAACGGGGATGAAACGGGGACAGACGGCCATGTGTACCTTAATAGAGGCTTGTAGTGTAGGGGATGCAGGTCCTGGCAGGTGTGCACTGGACTGGACACTATGTGAGTGTGCACTGGACTGGACACTATGTGAGTGTGCACTGGACTGGACACTATGTGAGTGTGCACTGGACTGGACACTATGCGAGCGTGCACTGGACTGGACACTATGTGAGTGTGCACTGGACTGGACACTATGTGAGTGTGCACTGGACTGGACACTATGTGAGCGTGCACTGGACTGGACACTATGTGAGCGTGCACTGGACTGGACACTATGTGAGCGTGCACTGGACTGGACACTATGTGAGCGTGCACTGGACTGGACACTATGTGAGCGTGCACTGGACTGGACACTATGTGAGCGTGCACTGGACTGGACACTATGTGAGCGTGCACTGGACTGGACACTATGTGAGTGTGCACTGGACTGGACACTATGCGAGTGTGCACTGGACTGGACACTATGCGAGTGTGCACTGGACTGGACACTATGTGAGCGTGCACTGGACTGGACACTATGTGAGCGTGCACTGGACTGGACACTATGTGAGCGTGCACTGGACTGGACACTATGTGAGCGTGCACTGGACTGGACACTATGTGAGCGTGCACTGGACTGGACACTATGTGAGCGTGCACTGGACTGGACACTATGCGAGTGTGCACTGGACTGGACACTATGCGAGTGTGCACTGGACTGGACACTATGTGAGCGTGCACTGGACTGGACACTATGTGAGCGTGCACTGGACTGGACACTATGTGAGCGTGCACTGGTCTGGACACTATGCGAGCGTGCACTGGACTGGACACTATGTGAGCGTGCACTGGACTGGACACTATGTGAGCGTGCACTGGACTGGACACTATGTGAGCGTGCACTGGACTGGACACTATGTGAGCGTGCACTGGACTGGACACTATGTGAGCGTGCACTGGACTGGACACTATGTGAGCGTGCACTGGACTGGACACTATGTGAGCGTGCACTGGACTGGACACTATGTGAGCGTGCACTGGACTGGACACTATGTGAGCGTGCACTGGTCTGGACACTATGTGAGCGTGCACTGGACTGGACACTATGTGAGCGTGCACTGGACTGGACACTATGTGAGCGTGCACTGGACTGGACACTATGTGAGCGTGCACTGGACTGGACACTATGTGAGCGTGCACTGGACTGGACACTATGTGAGCGTGCACTGGACTGGACACTATGTGAGCGTGCACTGGACTGGACACTATGCGAGTGTGCACTGGACTGGACACTATGTGAGTGTGCACTGGACTGGACACTATGCGAGTGTGCACTGGACTGGACACTATGCGAGTGTGCACTGGACTGGACACTATGTGAGCGTGCACTGGACTGGACACTATGTGAGCGTGCACTGGACTGGACACTATGTGAGCGTGCACTGGTCTGGACACTATGCGAGCGTGCACTGGACTGGACACTATGTGAGCGTGCACTGGACTGGACACTATGTGAGCGTGCACTGGACTGGACACTATGTGAGCGTGCACTGGACTGGACACTATGTGAGCGTGCACTGGACTGGACACTATGTGAGCGTGCACTGGACTGGACACTATGTGAGCGTGCACTGGACTGGACACTATGTGAGCGTGCACTGGACTGGACACTATGTGAGCGTGCACTGGACTGGACACTATGTGAGCGTGCACTGGACTGGACACTATGTGAGCGTGCACTGGACTGGACACTATGTGAGCGTGCACTGGACTGGACACTATGTGAGCGTGCACTGGACTGGACACTATGTGAGCGTGCACTGGTCTGGACACTATGCGAGCGTGCACTGGACTGGACACTATGTGAGCGTGCACTGGACTGGACACTATGTGAGCGTGCACTGGACTGGACACTATGTGAGCGTGCACTGGACTGGACACTATGTGAGCGTGCACTGGACTGGACACTATGTGAGCGTGCACTGGACTGGACACTATGTGAGCGTGCACTGGACTGGACACTATGTGAGCGTGCACTGGACTGGACACTATGTGAGCGTGCACTGGTCTGGACACTATGCGAGCGTGCACTGGACTGGACACTATGTGAGCGTGCACTGGACTGGACACTATGTGAGCGTGCACTGGACTGGACACTATGTGAGCGTGCACTGGACTGGACACTATGTGAGCGTGCACTGGACTGGACACTATGTGAGCTTTACACTACAACTCATTCCCAGAGTGAAGTCAAATAGAGAAAACAGAGCTGGTCGCACATCCACAACATGATCTAAGGCTTCTCAGCGTAATTTATTAGGGTGCGTTCACACGGAGTAAATGAAGAGTAATTCACGCTGAAAAATTTACGGGTGGAAAAAAAATAATTTTGTGCGAAATTTGCGTGAAATTTGTGCAGAATTGCGCGCAGAATTGCACGCGGACATGGGGGAGTAAGAAGTGAAGGGTTTTTCAGCCATTTCCGCACAAATTGCGTGCGAATTCCTCGCAAATAGCCACCGAAAACGATGTTGGGCAGAATCTTTTTTTACCATTGACTTCTATTGATTTCTGCTGGCGGATTCCGCTTGAAGAATGAACATGTTTTTTCTTCAAGCGGAACGGAATTCAGCGTCAGAATTCTGCTAGCAGGATCTCCACAGTGAGAACGGGAAAGCGGAAAAAACATTAAAGTCAATGGGCAGAAGAGATGGGAATTAAAGGAGTAGTCCAGTGGTGACCCAGTGGTGAACAACTTATCCCCTATCCTAAGGATAGGGGATAAGTTGCAGATCGCGGGGGGTCCAACCGCTGGGGCCCCCTGTGATCTCCTGTACGGAGCCCCGACAGCCCGCGGGAAGCGGGCGTGTCGACCTCCGCACGAAGCGGCAGCCGATACGCCCCCTCAATACAACTCTATGGCAGAGCCGAAGTGCTGCCTTCAGCAATCTCCGGCTCTGCCATAGAGATGTATTGAGGGGGCGTATCGGCTGCCGCTTCGTGCGTAGGTCGACACCCGCTATCTGGCCGGAGAGCCGGGGCCCCGTACAGAGAGATCGCAGGGGGCCCCAGCGGTCGGACCCCCCGTGATCTCAAACTTATCCCCTATCCTTAGGATAGGGGATACGTTTTTCACCACTGGACTACCCCTTTAAGGTGGAGCGGAGAATTCAAGAGTGTGAACGCGCCCTTATACCAACACGTGGTTATTGTATTTTATTATCATAAGGTGCTGCCCACTCGCCACGTCACGGCCACCTCTAAGTAACGGGTCCCTAACATAAAATGGCGCAGCACTGAGCGGCGACCCCCACCGCCCCAGCACCAGTGCCCACAGGGGGAACGGCCATGTCTATTTTTTCTCTATTTGAATTCCCTTGGCCGTACAGAGCTCACATAGGCCGCCATTTATCATTGTGTTTACCCCTTTTTTTTCCCCCATCTATATTTGGCGCTATTTTGGCTCAAGTGTCCTTATTTGCGCCTTTTGGTTTACACATTTCTGCTGATTTTGAGATGTAATCCACCGATTTTTCACCGATACTCACCATATGGAGGGGTTTTATAAACTGCGCCTTTTTGTGGTACAAAAAAAAAAAAAGGCGCAAAACCACTAAAAAGTCTCTAAAACGACACCAGCCCAGACTTAGCTTCTTGGTGTATGTGAAGAGCGGCCCTGCGACCATTTAGGGCTGTGGTCTTCAAACTGTGGCCCTCCAGATGTTGCAAAACTACAATTCCCAGCATGCCCGGACAGCCGTTGGCTGTCCGGGCATGCTTGGAGTTGTAGTTTTGCAACATCTGGAGGGCCACAGTATGAAGACCACTGATTTAGGGTATTTTCACACTGAGGAATTCACAAGGAATTATTTTGATCAGGAAATTGTCGCCTTCTGTCATTTCATCCATCGAGCGGAATTTGAAACGGAAATGAAGGGGGAGGCTACTCAATTCTACTTTTCTGAATTCCGTTTGAAACGGATTTCGTCAGGAAAAAAAAAAATTCCTATTGACTTCAACAGGTTTTTACTCGAGGATTCTGCCTGAAGAATGGACATGTTCTGACTTCAGACGGAACTAAATTCATCGTCAGAATTCTGCTAGCAGAAATTCCTCAGCAGAAATTCCGTATCAGGAACTGTCCAGAGCAGGAGAAAATCCCCATAGCAAACCTATGCTGCTCTGGACAGTTCCTGACACGGACAGAGGTGTCAGCAGAGAGCACTGTGGACAAGACAAAACAGAAATTCAAAAAGAAAAGAATTTCCTCTGTAGCATACAGCTGCTAATAATTACTGGAAGGATTAAGATTTTTTAATAGAAGTAATTTACAAATCTGTTTAACTTTCTGGCATCAGTTCATTTAAAAAATGGAGTACCCCTTTAACCTGTTCAGGACGCCGGGCGTAGGCATACGCCCTGCATCCCGAGTCCTTAAGGACATGGGGCGTATGCCTACGCCCGTGGGAATTCCCCCCCTTGTCGGCGATCGAAGAAAATCGCATGCAATTTTCTGCTATTCCGGGCTGATCGGGTCTCTGGTGACCCGATCACCCGGAAAATAGGGATGATCAGAGTTGTCAGGGACAGCCCCGATCATCCTGAGGGCTAGGAGTGAGGTCGCAGTGCTGCGATCTCCTCCTATCCCCTGCCATTGGTCAGAACTGATTCTGACCAATGGCAGAGGAGGACAGTGGGTTGCCCCCCTTCTGCCCACCCCTGGATGTCGAGGGGAACATGGACAGAAGATGGAGGCCGGTACCTGCAAGAGAAGATGCCTGGGGACCCCCCGATCTTCACTGGAGACTGCTGGATCCTGGCTCAGGTAGGGAAACTACTGTTGGGGGGGGGGAATTGAAAGTGTAAGTAAAGTGATCTTTACTGTGGCAACCACTAGGAAGGCCAAACTGCAACTCCCAGCATGCTGGGAGTTATAGTTTTGCAACATCTGGAGGGTCATAGTTTGGAGACCACTGTGGTGCCCAAACGGTAGCCCTCCAGATGTTGCCAAACTACAACTCTCAGCATGCCTGGACTGGCCAGGCATGCTGGGAGTTGTAGTTCTGTAACATCTGTTCCTTCAGATTTAGCAATTTTCATGAATTTTTTGAAAATCGCTGCTCTACTTTGAAGGCCTCTAATTTTTCAAAAAGCAAAAATATGTCCATTTTATGACGCCAACATAAAGTGGACATATTGTATTTGTGAATAAAAATAAAATGTATTGTGAATATCCATTTTCCTTACAAGTAGAGAGCTTCAAAGTTAGAAAAATGCTAAATTTTCATGAAATTTGGGGATTTTTCACCAAAAAAGGATGCAAGTAACGCCGAAAAATTTACCACCAAAATAAAGTAGAATATGTCACGAAAAAATCTCAGAATCAGAATATTCGGTAAAAGCATTTTCGCGTATTTAATTCGTAAAGTGTCAGTGGTCAGAATTGTGAAAAAGGGCTCAGTCCTTAAGGGGTTAAAGTAAATGGAACTTTCATTGTAATATGATTTGGAGCAGAATTCCTCTCATAAATTCCTCAGTGTGAACGTACCTGTGATAGCCCGGGGGAGTAGGGTATATGGGGGTGTAGATGTGCGGTGACTCAGGGTGCTTGCTTAACCCTTTCTATTCGTGACGCCAGGGTGAGGGCTTTTCTCTGTATGCTTGTCCCACCGCCACCCATCCCAAGAGCGATAGGGAGATAGGAAATAATTGATTGTCCACAACCGGAGATTTGCAGAAACTTGTCGGAACTTTTACTGAAGATTTTATGCAATAATGAACAGGAACAGTCCATACAACAAAGTCTATTAGAGCTTGACAAGTGGTTGGGACCTCGTGAGTCTATGGAGCTTAGGAAGTTAATCGTTGTGATGATCCACTGGATTTAGGGGATTAGATTTGGTCCAGTAATCACGTTAGCTTTAGCGGGGATTGAGATTTTAACTCACGGTTTAGTTTAGGCTGAGGCCGGCAGGCAGGCTTCTGGCCTAGCTTGTCTTTGTAAGTTGCGCAGATCCGTCCTAATAGTCCGGCATCCACGAGAGCAGCAACCCAAGAGATATGCTGCTTGCTTTGCAGCTCAGGAGCAAGAGAGCGAGGATTGGCTACAGCTCCCTTATATGGGCAGGGGCTGGACTAGAGCTGATTGGTCCATAACAACTGTCAATCTCCTGTACAATCTCCTGAGAGTTATGGGTAATCATGTGACCCAAGGACCTCTAAAAGGTCCTCCAACATACCATAGAGGAATCAATATAGTCACATGACCGAAGGTCCTCTGCGACGCTACCAAGGTAAGTACTAATATACATTATACTAAATATACACATTTAGACATTACAAAAGAGGCGACTAGGGGCCGTCCCACCTGGGGGACCCTACCTGAATGTAGTAACTCTGACTTTGGGGACCACCATACAAGGTACGGTATGCAATACGCTACCGGGACACCATATACCCTTAATAAATTTGGTGCTCCTACACATCACCAGCACATTAAAAAAAGTGTAGAAAATGCTTCACTTCCACCTACAATGATAAATGGCGGCCATACTGTATATACAACCTCCATATATTGTGGGGCCAATGGCCGCCATTTATCATTGTAGGTGGAAGTGAAACATTTTCTACACTTTTTTTTTACTCATTTTTTATTTTTTTTTTAAATCAACTGGTGCCAGAAAGTTAAACATATTTGTAAATTACTTCTATTAAAAAATCTTAATCCTTCCTGTACTTATTAGCTGCTGAATACTACATAGGAAATTATTTTCTTTTTGAAACACAGAGCTCTCTGCTGACATCATGAGCACAGTGCTCTCTGCTGACATCTCTGTCCATTTTAGGAACTGTCCAGAGCAGCATATGTTTGCTATGGGGATTTTCTCCTACTCTGGACAGTTCCTAAAATGGACAGAGGTGTCTGCAGAGAGGTCTGTGTTCCAAAAAGAAAAGAATTTCCTCTGTAGTATTCAGCAGCTTATAAGTACAGGAAGGATTAAGATTTTTTTTTTCATAGAAGTAATTTACAAATCTGTTTAACTTTCTGGCACCAGTTAATTAAAAAAAAAAAAAAAGTTTTCCACTGGAGTACCCCTTTAAGCGTATGTTCACACTGAGGAATTGGAGAGGAATTTATGAGCGTAATTCTGCTCCAAATCATATTACAATGAAACTTCCATTTACTTTAAAGGGGTACTCCAGTGGAAAACTTTTTTTTAATTTTTTTTAAATGAACTGATATCAGAAAGTTGAACAGATTTGTAAATGACTTCTATTAAAAAATCTTTATCCTTCCAGTACTTCTTAGCAGCTGTATACTACAGAGGAAATTCTTTGCTTTTTGAATGTCTTTTTTGGGGGAGATTCTCAAAAACTGCTGTAACTTCTGTTCCGGAGATATTATTCCCACCTTTGTTTTTTCTCCTCACATTTTCAAAGGTCTCTTGTGTTGCTTTTAAAATATGAAAATATGTTTTTTTTTCCCCCTTTTGTTTTTTATTTCGCAGCAAAATTTTATTTTTTGAAGCAGCCATTATGGGTTTTTTGGTGCCAAAATTGCTGAGTTTGGCACCAAAATCGGCAATTTTTGCGCCAAATTTTGCATCCCAGAAAAGTCTGGCTGGAAACATCTCACGAAATATTCCATGGTTACTAGCGCCCAGACAAGCGATAACTGTATAAATAAAACATTTCTGAGCTTAAACGTGAGTGCAGGTGCAGTGACCAAGAAAAAAATAAAATAAAAAATATATATATATTTATTAATTTTTTTTAATTACATTTTTCAATAATTTTTTTTTTTTTTTTTATTAAAGGGGTTATCCAGGAAAAACTTTTTTTATATACCGTATATAAATCAACTGGCTCCAGAAAGTTAAACAGATTTGTAAATTACTTCTATTAAAAAATCTTAATCCTTTCAGTACTTACAAGCTGCTAAAGTTGAGTTTTTCTTTTCTGTCTAAGTGCTCTCTGATGACACCTGTCTCAGGAACTGTCCAGAGTAGAAGTAAATCCCCATAGCAAACCTCTTCTACTCTGTGCAGTTCCGGAGACAAGCAGAGATGTCAGCAGAGAGCACTGTTGCCAGACAGAAAAGAACAACCCAACTTCAACAGCTGATAATTATTAGAAGGATTAAGATTTTTTAATGCAAGTAATTTACAAATCTGTTTAACTTTCTGGAGCCAGTTGATATATAAATAATTTTTCCTGGAATACCCCTTTAAATAACACCTTTTTCCCCCCAAAAAACAAAAAAATATCATGTAAAGCAGACACTATACGTGGACACACCCCCTTTTACAAAACTAATGTGAACGGTGTAAACCGCAGGACAAAGCTCTTTGAAAATGTGGTCGATACTTTTCACACCAAAATTTTGGCACAAAATGGATTTCTTTGAGAATCTCCCCTATTGTCTTGTATACAGTGCTCTCTGCTGACACCTCTGTCCGTGTCAGGAACTGTCCAGAGCAGAATAGGTTTGCTATGGGGATTTTCTCCTGCTCTGGACAGTTCCTGATACGGGCATCAGGTGTCAGCAGAGAGCACTGTGGACAAGACAAAAAAGAAATTAAAAAAGAAAAGAATTTCCTCTGTAGCATACAGCAGCTGATAAGTATTGGAAGGATTAAGATTTTTTAATAGAAGTGATTTACAAATCTGTTTAACTTTCTGGCACCAGTTGATTTAATATGAAAAACTCCACCGGAGTGCCCCTTTAAGTGGTCGCAGAGCATTTGATACATTTTGTGCAGTCACATTTTCTGAAATTTCTCTCTTCACATTCACCAAAAAGCTGAGTCTGGGCCGGTGTCGTTTTAGAGACTTTCAGTGGCTTTGCGCCTTTTTTGCACCTTTTTTAAGGCGCAGTTCATAAAACCCGTCCATATCATGTGTAATGTGCAAACCAGAAGGCGCATACCGTATAAACGCTGCTTGCGCCTTTTTTGCGCTTTTTCTAGATACAAAAAACAGTGTAAAGACAATGATAAATGTCGTCCATTGTGTCCAGTACAGTCCAGGCTTCTGTCCTGCTCCACACACTGTCAGGACCTGCAGGGACTGTGAGTCAGGATCTGGTGCTGAACTCATCTATGGGGATCTGAAGAGGTACTACAACCCCCATCATCCCCTACACAGGATGATATGAGATCACACAGCCGGCTCCAGCGCCCCCGATATAAATCACTGCAGGATCAGCGCGTCCCCGATATAAATCACTGCAGGATCAGCGCGTCCCCGATATAAATCACTGCAGGATCAGCGCGCCCCCGATATAAATCACTGCAGGATCAGCGCGCCCCCGATATAAATCACTGCAGGATCAGCGCGCCCCCGATATAAATCACTGCAGGATCAGCGCGCCCCCGATATAAATCACTGCAGGATCAGCGCGCCCCCGATATAAATCACTGCAGGATCAGCGCGCCCCCGATATAAATCACTGCAGGATCAGCGCGCCCCCAATATAAATCACTGCAGGATCAGCACGCCCCTGATATAAATCACTGCAGGATCAGCGCGCCCCCGATATAAATCACTGCAGGATCAGCGCGCCCCCGATATAAATCACTGCCGGCTCCAGCGCACCCCCGATATAAATCACTGCAGGAACAGCGCCCCCCCGATATAAATCACTGCAGGATCAGCGCGCCCCTGATATAAATCACTGCAGGATCAGCGCGCCTCCGATATAAATCACTGCAGGATCAGCGCGCCCCGATATAAATCACTGCAGGATCAGCGCGCCCCCGATATAAATCACTGCAGGATCAGCGCGCCCCCGATATAAATCACTGCAGGATCAGCGCGCCCCCGATATAAATCACTGCAGGATCAGCGCGCCCCCGATATAAATCACTGCAGGATCAGCGCGCCCCTGATATAAATCACTGCAGGATCAGCGCGCCCCTGATATAAATCACTGCAGGATCAGCGCGCCCACGATATAAATCACTGCAGGATCAGCGCGCCCACGATATAAATCACTGCAGGATCAGCGCGTCCCTGACATAAATCACTGCAGGATCAGCGCGTCCCTGACATAAATCACTGCAGGATCAGCGCGTCCCTGATATAAATCACTGCAGGATCAGCGCGCCCACGATATAAATCACTGCAGGATCAGTGCACCCCCGATATAAATCACTGCAGGATCAGCACGCCCACGATATAAATCACTGCAGGATCAGCGCGCCCCTGATATAAATCACTGCAGGATCAGCGCGCCCCTGATATAAATCACTGCAGGATCAGCGCGCCCACGATATAAATCACTGCAGGATCAGCGCGCCCCCGATATAAATCACTGCAGGATCAGCGCGCCCCCGATATAAATCACTGCCGGCTCCAGCGCCCCCCGATATAAATCACTGCAGGATCAGCGCGCCCCCGATATAAATCACTGCAGGATCAGCGCGCCCCCGATATAAATCACTGCAGGATCAGCGCGCCCCCGATATAAATCACTGCAGGATCAGCGCGCCCCCGATATAAATCACTGCAGGATCAGCGCGCCCCCGATATAAATCACTGCAGGATCAGCGCGCCCCCGATATAAATCACTGCAGGATCAGCACGCCCCTGATATAAATCACTGCAGGATCAGCGCGCCCCCGATATAAATCACTGCAGGATCAGCGCGCCCCCGATATAAATCACTGCAGGATCAGCGCGCCCCTGATATAAATCACTGCAGGATCAGCGCGCCCACGATATAAATCACTGCAGGATCAGCGCGCCCACGATATAAATCACTGCAGGATCAGCGCGTCCCTGACATAAATCACTGCAGGATCAGCGCGTCCCTGACATAAATCACTGCAGGATCAGCGCGCCCACGATATAAATCACTGCAGGATCAGCGCACCCCCGATATAAATCACTGCAGGATCAGCGCGCCTCTGATATAAATCACTGCAGGATCAGCGCGCCCCCGATATAAATCACTGCAGGATCAGCGCGCCCCCGATATAAATCACTGCAGGATCAGCGCGCCCCCGATATAAATCACTGCATGATCAGCGCGCCCCCGATATAAATCACTGCAGGATCAGCGAGCCCCCGATATAAATCACTGCAGGATCAGCGCGTCCCTGACATAAATCACTGCAGGATCAGCGCGTCCCTGACATAAATCACTGCAGGATCAGCGCGCCCACGATATAAATCACTGCAGGATCAGTGCACCCCCGATATAAATCACTGCAGGATCAGCGCGCCTCTGATATAAATCACTGCAGGATCAGCGCGCCCACGATATAAATCACTGCAGGATCAGCACGCCCCCGATATAAATCACTGCAGGATCAGCGCGCCCACGATATAAATCACTGCAGGATCAGCGCCCCCGATATAAATCACTGCAGTATCAGCGCCCCTGATATAAATCACTGCAGGATCAGCGCGCCCCCGATATAAATCACTGCAGGATCAGCGCGCCCCCGATATAAATCACTGCAGGATCAGCGCGCCCCCGATATAAATCACTGCAGGATCAGCGAGCCCCCGATATAAATCACTGCAGGATCAGCGCGCCCCTGATATAAATCACTGCAGGATCAGCGCGCCCCTGATATAAATCACTGCAGGATCAGCGCGCCCCTGATATAAATCACTGCAGGATCAGCGCGCCCCTGATATAAATCACTGCAGGATCAGCGCGCCCACGATATAAATCACTGCAGGATCAGCGCGCCCACGATATAAATCACTGCAGGATCAGCGCGTCCCTGACATAAATCACTGCAGGATCAGCGCGTCCCTGACATAAATCACTGCAGGATCAGCGCGCCCACGATATAAATCACTGCAGGATCAGTGCACCCCCGATATAAATCACTGCAGGATCAGCGCGCCTCTGATATAAAACACTGCAGGATCAGCGCGCCCACGATATAAATCACTGCAGGATCAGCGCGCCCCCGATATAAATCACTGCAGGATCAGCGCACCCCCGATATAAATCACTGCAGGATCAGCGCGCCCACGATATAAATCACTGCAGGATCAGCGCCCCTGATATAAATCACTGCAGGATCAGCGCGCCCCCGATATAAATCACTGCATGATCAGCGCGCCCCTGATATAAATCACTGCAGGATCAGTGCGCCCACGATATAAATCACTGCAGGATCAGCGCGCCCCCGATATAAATCACTGCAGGATCAGCGCGCCCCCGATATAAATCACTGCAGGATCAGCGCGCCCCCGATATAAATCACTGCAGGATCAGCGCGCCCCCGATATAAATCACTGCAGGATCAGCGCGCCCCCGATATAAATCACTGCAGGATCAGCGTCCACCTGACAGAGTCACAATGTCTGTGGAGGTCCTCTGTCCACTACAGGGATCACACAGGGGCCCCGGTCACCATTTATGACCACACAGGGGCCCCAGTCACCATTTATGATCACACAGGGGCCCCAGTCACCATTTATGATCACACAGGGGCCCCAGTCACCATTTATGATCACACAGGGGCCCCAGTCACCATTTATGATCACACAGGGGCCCCAGTCACCATTTATGATCACACAGGGGCCCCAGTCACCATTTATGATCACACAGGGGCCCCAGTCACCATTTATGATCACACAGGGGCCCCAGTCACCATTTATGACCACACAGGGGCCCCAGTCACCATTTATGATCACACAGGGGCCCCAGTCACCATTTATGACCACACAGGGGCCCCAGTCACCATTTATGATCACACAGGGGCCCCAGTCACCATTTATGACCACACAGGGGCCCCAGTCACCATTTATGACCACACAGGGGCCCCAGTCACCATTTATGATCACACAGGGGCCCCAGTCACCATTTATGACCACACAGGGGCCCCAGTCACCATTTATGATCACACAGGGGCCCCAGTCACCATTTATGACCACACAGGGGCCCCAGTCACCATTTATGGCCACACAGGGGCCCCAGTCACCATTTATGACCACACAGGGGCCCCAGTCACCATTTATGACCACACAGGGGCCCCAGTCACCATTTATGATCACACAGGGGCCCCAGTCACCATTTATGACCACACAGGGGCCCCAGTCACCATTTATGATCACACAGGGGCCCCAGTCACCATTTATGACCACACAGGGGCCCCAGTCACCATTTATGGCCACACAGGGGCCCCAGTCACCATTTATGACCACACAGGGGCCCCAGTCACCATTTATGACCACACAGGGGCCCCAGTCACCATTTATGATCACACAGGGGCCCCAGTCACCATTTATGACCACACAGGGGCCCCAGTCACCATTTATGATCACACAGGGGCCCCAGTCACCATTTATGACCACACAGGGGCCCCAGTCACCATTTATGGCGCCTCTATTGTAGGCACCGCAGAGCGTCGCACCTGCTGAGGACGGCTGCAGATCTATTTCTCCTAAAACAAACAGAGACCGGAGAAGACGACTCCAGCCCAGACCGGACGTCACATCCGCCATCTTACAGACAACTCTCAGCATGTCCTGACTGCCGCTGTCTGTGGAAGTTTTGCAGCATCTGGAGGGCCACAGTTTGAGACCACTGGTCTAGTAGATCTATTAGAAATCTCCACAGAGAGGACATCGCGCTCCGTCCACAACCGGTTTATATTTCATCTCCATAAATCCCGCCTATTGTTCTCACAGCTCCTGCGTCTCCATGGTAACAGACTACAAACACTCACAGTGTAGTCAGGTCCTGCAGTCACATTCCTTTACTGGACAAGTGCTGTATATACAGGTTATTGTGCTCATCGCCCCCCCAATCCGGGCGTCATCTCCTCAGTGGGGGCAACAATGCGCCCAGGAGAACGGCCAAAATCTACAATCTGTGTCCAAAGTCAAACCTACAGATGTTTACTGAGGGGACTCCGGGGGTCAGGAGGGGGGGGAAATGAATGGCTGACCCGGTGACCTCTGACCTGACAGGTGACCTCTCTCCCAGGATCCTCTCCTGCACTCAGAGCTTTATATTATATTCCAGCTCAGCCCATGTGATCAGGGGTCGGACCCCATATCCCCAATCCGGGGTCTAGAGGGCGGAAACCTCCAAACTATGGGGGAGATTCATCACAACCCGCCCATAGCAACCAATCAGATCGCTGCTTTCAGAGGCCTTTTATAAAAATGAAAGAAGCGATCTGATTGGTTGTTATGGGCAACTCAGTAACTTCTCCTCTGCGCAGATTGTGATAAATCTCCCCCGATGTGCGGAAAACGGGTGTAAGAAAGAAGTAATCAAGATGTTCCCCCGGACACACACACACAGTCCCCGGACACGCACACACAGTCCCCGGACACACACACAGTCCCCAGACACACACACAGTCCCCAGACACACACACAGTCCCCGGACACACACACAGTCCCCGGACACACACACAGTCCCCGGACACACACACAGTCCCCAGACACACACACAGTCCCCGGACACACACACAATCCCCGGACACACACACAATCCCCGGACACACACACAATCCCCGGACACACACACAATATCCCCGGACACACACACAGTCCCCGGACACACACACAGTCCCCAGACACACACACAGTCCCCGGACACACACACAGTCCCCGGACACACACACAGTCCCCAGACACACACACAGTCCCCGGACACACACACAATCCCCGGACACACACACAATCCCCGGACACACACACAATCCCCGGACACACACACAATATCCCCGGACACACACACAGTCCCCGGACACACACACAATCCCCGGACACACACACAATCCCCGGACACACACACAATATCCCCGGACACACACACAGTCCCCGGACACACACACAATCCCCGGACACACACAATCCCCGGACACACACACACAATCCCCGGACACACACACACACAATCCCCGGACACACACACACACAATCCCCGGACACACACACAATCCCCAGACACACACACAATCCCCGGACACACACACACAATCCCCGGACACACACACACAGTCCCCGGACACACACACAATCCCCGGACACACACACAATCCCCGGACACACACACAATATCCCCGGACACACACACAGTCCCCGGACACACACACAGTCCCCGGACACACACACAATCCCCGGACACACACACAATCCCCGGACACACACACACACAATCCCCGGACACACACACACACAATCCCCGGACACACACACAATCCCCAGACACACACACAATCCCCGGACACACACACACAATCCCCGGACACACACACACAGTCCCCGGACACACACACAATCCCCGGACACACACACAATCCCCGGACACACACACAATCCCCGGACACACACACAGTCCCCGGACACACACACAATCCCCGGACACACACACAATATCCCCGGACACACACACAGTCCCCGGACACACACACAGTCCCCGGACACACACACAGTCCCCGGACACACACACAATCCCCGGACACACACACAATCCCCGGACACACACACAATCCCCGGACACACACACACACAATCCCCGGACACACACACACACAATCCCCGGACACACACACAATCCCCAGACACACACACAATCCCCGGACACACACACACAATCCCCGGACACACACACACACAATCCCCGGACACACGCACACAATCCCCGGACACACGCACACAATCCCCGGACACACGCACACAATCCCCGGACACACACACACAATCCCCGGACACACACACACAATCCCCGGACACACACACACAATCCCCGGACACACACACACAATCCCCGGACACACACACACAATCCCCGGACACACACACACACAATCCCCGGACACACACACACAATCCCCGGACACACACACACAATCCCCGGACACACACACACAATCCCCGGACACACACACACAATCCCCGGACACACACACACAATCCCCGGACACACACACACAATCCCCGGACACACACACACAATCCCCGGACACACACACACAATCCCCGGACACACACACACAATCCCCGGACACACACACACAATCCCCAGACACACACACACACACAATCCCCAGACACACACACACACACAATCCCCAGACACACACACACACACAATCCCCAGACACACACACACACACAATCCCCAGACACACACACACACACAATCCCCAGACACACACACACACACAATCCCCAGACACACACACACACACAATCCCCGGACACACACACACACACAATCCCCGGACACACACACACACAATCCCCGGACACACACACACAATCCCCGGACACACACACACAATCCCCGGACACACACACACAATCCCCGGACACACACACACAATCCCCGGACACACACACAATCCCCGGACACACACACAATCCCCGGACACACACACACAATCCCCGGACACACACACACAATCCCCGGACACACACACACAATCCCCGGACACACACACACAATCCCCGGACACACACACACAATCCCCGGACACACACACACAATCCCCGGACACACACACACAATCCCCGGACACACACACACACAATCCCCGGACACACACACACACAATCCCCGGACACACACACACACACAATCCCCGGACACACACACACACAATCCCCGGACACACACACACACAATCCCCGGACACACACACACAATCCCCGGACACACACACACAATCCCCGGACACACACACACAATCCCCGGACACACACACACAATCCCCGGACACACACACACAATCCCCGGACACACACACACAATCCCCGGACACACACACACAATCCCCGGACACACACACAATCCCCGGACACACACACAATCCCCGGACACACACACAATCCCCGGACACACACACAATCCCCGGACACACACACAATCCCCGGACACACACACAATCCCCGGACACACACACAATCCCCGGACACACACAATCCCCGGACACACACAATCCCCGGACACACACACACACAATATCCCCGGACACACACACACACACACAATATCCCCGGACACACACACACACACAATATCCCTGGACATACACACACAATATCCCCGGACACACACACACACAAAATCCCCGAACACACACACATACAATCCCCAGACACACACACACACAATCCCTGAACACACACACACACAATCCCTGAACACACACACACACACAATCCCCGAACACACACACACACACAATCCCCGAACACACACACACACACACACAATCCCCGAACACACACACACACACAATCCCCGAACACACACACACACACAATCCCCGAACACACACACACACACACACAATCCCCGAACACACACACACACACACAATCCCCGGACACACACACACACACAATCCCCGAACACACACACACACAATCCCTGAACACACACACACACACAATCCCCGAACACACACACACACACACAATCCCCGAACACACACAAACACACACAATCCCCGAACACACACAAACACACACAATCCCCGAACACACACACACACACACAATCCCCGGACACACACACACACACACAATCCCCGGACACACACACACACACAATCCCCGGACACACACACACACAATCCCCGAACACACACACATACAATCGCCAGACACACACACACAATCCCCGGACACACACACACACACACAATCCCCGGACACACACACACACACAATCCCCGGACACACACACACACACAATCCCCGGACACACACACACACAATCCCCGAACACACACACACACACAATCCCTGAACACACAAACACACACACACACACACAATCCCCAAACACACACACACACACAATCCCCGGACACACACACACACACACAATCCCCGGACACACACACACACAATCCCCGAACACACACACATACAATCGCCGAACACACACACATACAATCGCCAGACACACACACACAATCCCCGAACACACACACATACAATCGCCAGACACACACACAATCCCTGAACACACACACACACACACACACACATACAATCCCCAGACACACACACAATCCCTGAACACACACACACACAATCCCTGAACACACACACACACAATCCCTGCCCATAAAACTGTATCCAGTCTACACAATCATTAATGAGGCTGTAACGTCGTTTCATGAATATTCACCAACAAAATAACAGATACACAGAAAATGAGAAAAAAGAATGAGGAAAATCCCGGAGTAGTCACCGACCTTCATTGACCCGCGGCAGATTGGATTTATCGATCGGAATATCGGTCATGATTTGATCTCGATTTAACCCTTGTGCGATTCCAGTGTTTCAGTTCACATTAAAGAACCATGAAAGAGGCTGAAATAGAGGAAAAACACAAAATAAGGAGGATGCAGAACAGAAGATTCCGGAGGCTTGAAGGACTTATCCAGTACTGGAAGAAACAGCGCCCCCCATGTCCTCAGGTGTGATGCAATATTACAGCTCAGTGCCAGTAAAGTGAATGAAGCCAAGTTGTAATATCAGACACAAACTGAGGACAGGGGCGGCGCTGATTTTAGAATTCGCAAGTTCTGCTGACAATTCCTGGACAACCCCTTAAAACCCAGTGTCATCTCTGTATAAGGAGACGTGTCCGTCATCTCTGTATAAGGAGACGTGTCCGTCATCTCTGCATAAGGAGACGTGTCCGTCATCTCCGCATAAGGAGACGTGTCAGTCATCACTGTATAAGGAGACGTGTCAGTCATCACTGTATAAGGAGACGTGTCAGTCATCACTGTACAAGGAGACGTGTCAGTCATCACGGTACAAGGAGACGTGGCAGTCATCACTGTATAAGGAGACGTGTCAGTCATCTCTGTATAAGGAGACGTGTCAGTCATCACTGTATGAGGAGACGTGTCAGTCATCACTGTATGAGGAGACGTGTCAGTCATCTCTGTATAAGGAGACGTGTCAGTCATCTCTGTATAAGGAGACGTGTCAGTCATCTCTGTATAAGGAGACGTGTCAGTCATCTCTGTATAAGGAGACGTGTCAGTCATCACTGTACAAGGAGACGTGTCAGTCATCACTGTACAAGGAGACGTGTCAGTCATCTCTGTATAAGGAGTCGTGTCAGTCATCACTGTACAAGGAGACGTGTCAGTCATCACTGTATAAGGAGACGTGTCAGTCATCACGGTATAAGGAGACGTGTCAGTCATCACTGTATAAGGAGACGTGTCAGTCATCACTGTATGAGGAGACGTGTCAGTCATCTCTGTATGAGGAGACGTGTCAGTCATCTCTGTACAAGGAGACGTGTCAGTCATCTCTGTACAAGGAGACGTGTCAGTCATCTCTGTATAAGGAGACGTGTCAGTCATCTCTGTATAAGGAGACGTGTCAGTCATCTCTGTATAAGGAGACGTGTCAGTCATCTCTGTATAAGGAGACGTGTCAGTCATCACTGTACAAGGAGACGTGTCAGTCATCTCTGTATGAGGAGACGTGTCAGTCATCTCTGTATAAGGAGACGTGTCAGTCATCACTGTACAAGGAGACGTGTCAGTCATCACTGTACAAGGAGACGTGTCAGTCATCACTGTATAAGGAGACGTGTCAGTCATCACTGTACAAGGAGACGTGTCAGTCATCTCTGTATAAGGAGAGGTGTCAGTCATCTCTGTATAAGGAGACGTGTCAGTCATCACTGTATAAGGAGACGTGTCAGTCATCACTGTATAAGGAGACGTGTCAGTCATCTCTGTATAAGGAGACGTGTCAGTCATCACTGTATAAGGAGACGTGTCAGTCATCACTGTACAAGGAGACGCGTCAGTCATCTCTGTATAAGGAGAGGTGTCAGTCATCTCTGTATAAGGAGACGTGTCAGTCACATGACTGGAAATCAAAACAATTTGAAGAATCTGTAAATACCACAATTTCCCCCTATTAAATATAAACACAAGATGGCCGCCGTTCATCAGTCAGGGGGAACTACATGTGTCACATTACATAACAAGCGTAAAATAAAGAGCAAAAATGAGAAGACGGCCGGACTGACACAACTACCCTATGAATCGCCATCCATGCGCACCCCCACATCTCCCCCTACTCCCTCCCCCCCCCCGCGCCATGTAAATCCTGAAGATTAGGAAGTTCTATAAATAAGGCCCCGATAGAGGAGGAAACTTTTAAAAAGTCACATGATAAAGCTTAAAGGAAAACTCTGGACAAAACTGATGGTTAATACAGGGAACAAGGGGGCGGAGCATGACGTCTCCTCTGATGTCCTCTGTGTCAGGCCCCGCCCCCCCGAGAGCCGCACTAAGAATAACATGGAAAATCCTATCAAATCCTACTATGTAAAGGGGAAGGTACAGGACAAGACAAAAAGGGCCCCAGAATCCGCACCGATCCGAACACAATCCGTCTCTTGTATTACAGGTTACTATAAAAACTCCTCAATATAAAAGAGACCGAAGAAAATAGAAGAAAATGTGAAAAACATCAAGAAAGGAACCGTCCAAGAAAATGGTGTAAAAATAGTAAAAAGAAAGATTTGTATTTATGTCTTATTAGAATCTAAATCTACACATGGGGAAAATGTAAAATTGTTCCCTTTTAGACTATACCCCAGAGCTGTACTCACTATTCTGCTGGTGAGGTCACAGTGTACATACATTACATTACTTATCCTGTACTGATCCTGAGTTATATCCTGTATTATACCCCAGAGCTGTACTCACTATTCTGCTGGTGAGGTCACTGTGTACATACATTACATTACTGATCCTGTACTGATCCTGAGTTATATCCTGTATTATACTCCAGAGCTGTACTCACTATTCTGCTGGTGAGGTCACTGTGTACATACGTTACATTACTTATCCTGTAATGATCCTGAGTTATATCCTGTATTATACCCCAGAGCTGTACTCACTATTCTGCTGGTGAGATCACTGTGTACATACATTACATTACTTATCCTGTACTGATCCTGAGTTATATCCTGTATTATACCCCAGAGCTGTACTCACTATTCTGCTGGTGAGATCACTGTGTACATACATTACATTACTTATCCTGTACTGATCCTGAGTTATATCCTGTATTATACCCCAGAGCTGTACTCACTATTCTGCTGGTGAGGTCACAGTGTACATACATTACATTACTTATCCTGTACTGATCCTGAGTTATATCCTGTATTATACCCCAGAGCTGTACTCACTATTCTGCTGGTGAGGTCACTGTGTACATACATTACATTACTTATCCTGTACTGATCCTGAGTTATATCCTGTATTATACTCCAGAGCTGTACTCACTATTCTGCTGGTGAGATCACTGTGTACATACATTACATTACTTATCCTGTACTGATCCTGAGTTATATCCTGTATTATACCCCAGAGCTGTACTCACTATTCTGCTGGTGAGGTCACTGTGTACATACATTACATTACTTATCCTGTACTGATCCTGAGTAATATCCTGTATTATACTCCAGAGCTGTACTCACTATTCTGCTGGTGAGGTCACTGTGTACATACATTACATTACTTATCCTGTACTGATCCTGAGTTATATCCTGTATTATACTCCAGAGCTGTACTCACTATTCTGCTGGTGAGGTCACTGTGTATATACATTACATTACTTATCCTGTACTGATCCTGAGTTATATCCTGTATTATACCCCAGAGCTGTACTCATTATTCTGCTGGTGAGGTCACTGTGTACATACATTATATTACTTATCCTGTACTGATCCTGAGTTATATCCTGTATTATACTCCAGAGCTGCACTCACTATTCTGCTGGTGAGGTCACTATGTATATACATTACATTACTTATCCTGTACTGATCCTGAGTTATATCCTGTATTATACTCCAGAGCTGTACTCACTATTCTGCTGGTGAGGTCACAGTGTACATACATTACATTACTTATCCTGTACTGATCCTGAGTTATATCCTGTGTTATACCCCAGAGCTGTACTCACTATTCTGCTGATGAGGTCACTGTGTACATACATTACATTACTTATCCTGTACTGATCCTGAGTTATATCCTGTATTATACTCCAGAGCTGTACTCACTATTCTGCTGGTGAGGTCACTGTGTATATACATTACATTACTTATCCTGTACTGATCCTGAGTTATATCCTGTATTATACTCCAGAGCTGTACTCACTATTCTGCTGGTGAGATCACTGTGTACATACATTACATTACTTATCCTGTACTGATCCTGAGTTATATCCTGTATTATACCCCAGAGCTGTACTCACTATTCTGCTGGTGAGGTCACTGTGTACATACATTACATTACTTATCCTGTACTGATCCTGAGTAATATCCTGTATTATACTCCAGAGCTGTACTCACTATTCTGCTGGTGAGGTCACTGTGTACATACATTACATTACTTATCCTGTACTGATCCTGAGTTATATCCTGTATTATACTCCAGAGCTGTACTCACTATTCTGCTGGTGAGGTCACTGTGTATATACATTACATTACTTATCCTGTACTGATCCTGAGTTATATCCTGTATTATACCCCAGAGCTGTACTCATTATTCTGCTGGTGAGGTCACTGTGTACATACATTATATTACTTATCCTGTACTGATCCTGAGTTATATCCTGTATTATACTCCAGAGCTGCACTCACTATTCTGCTGGTGAGGTCACTATGTATATACATTACATTACTTATCCTGTACTGATCCTGAGTTATATCCTGTATTATACTCCAGAGCTGTACTCACTATTCTGCTGGTGAGGTCACTGTGTACATACATTACATTACTTATCCTGTACTGATCCTGAGTTATATCATGTATTATACCCCAGAGCTGTACTCACTATTCTGCTGGTGAGATCACTGTGTACATACATTACTTATCCTGTACTGATCCTGAGTAATATCCTGTATTATACCCCAGAGATGTACTCACTATTCTGCTGGTGAGGTCACTGTGTACATACATTACATTACTTATCCTGTACTGATCCTGAGTTATATCCTGTATTATACTCCAGAGCTGTACTCACTATTCTGCTGGTGAGGTCACTGTGTACATACATTACATTACTTATCCTGTACTGATCCTGAGTTATATCCTGTATTATACCCCAGAGCTGTACTCACTATTCTGCTGGTGGGGTCACTGTGTACATACATTACATTACTTATCCTGTACTGATCCTGAGTTATATCCTTTATTATACCCCAGAGCTGTACTCACTATTCTGCTGGTGGGGTCACTGTGTACATACATTACATTACTTATCCTGTACTGATCCTGAGTTATATCCTTTATTATACCCCAGAGCTGTACTCACTATTTTGCTGGTGAGGTCACTATGTATATACATTACATTAATTATCCTGTACTGATCCTGAGTTATATCCTGTATTATACTCCAGAGCTGTACTCACTATTCTGCTGGTGAGATCACTGTGTACATACATTACATTACTTATCCTGTACTGATCCTGAGTTATATCCTGTATTATACTCCAGAGCTGTACTCACTATTCTGCTGGTGAGGTCACTGTGTACATACATTACATTACTTATCCTGTACTGATCCTGAGTTATATCCTGTATTATACTCCAGAGCTGTACTCACTATTCTGCTGGTGAGGTCTCTCTGTATATAGGGGTAAATTGTATAGAAGTATGATATATGTGTACGGTATTTAGGACAGGTTATATATATATATATATATATATATATATATATATATATATATATATATATATACACACTGCTCAAAAGAATAAAGGTAACACATAACCACCACAACGTAACTCCAAGTCACTGACACTTGTGTGAGATCCCACTGTCCACTCAGGAAGAACACTGATTGACAATCAATTTCACATGGAACAGACAACACGTGGAAATTATAGGCAATTAGCAAGACATCCCCAATAAAGGAGTGGTTCTGCAGGTGGTGACCACAGACCACTTCTCAGTTCCTATGCTTCCTGGCTGATGTTTTGGTCACTTTTGAATGCTGGCGGTGCTTTCACTCTAGTGGTAGCATGAGACCGAGTCTACAACCCACACAAGTGGCTCAGGTAGTGCAGCTCATCCAGGATGGCACATCAATGTGAGCTGTGGCAAGAAGGTTTGCTGTGTCTGTCAGCGTAGTGTCCAGAGCATGGAGGCGCTACCAGGAGACAGGCCAGTACGTCAGGAGACGTGGAGGAGGCCGTATGAGGGCAACAACCCAGCAGCAGGACCGCTACCTCAACCTTTGTGCAAGGAGGAGCAGGAGGAGCACTGCCAGAGCCCTGCAAAATGACCTCCAGCAGGTCACAAATGTGCATGTGTCCACTCACACGGTCAGAAACAGACTCCATGAGGGTGGTATGAGGGCCCGACGTCCACAGGTGGGGGTTGTGCTTACAGCCCAACACTGTGCAGGACCTTTGGCATTTGCCAGAGAACAACAAGATTGGCAAATTCTCCATTCGTGCCCTGTTCACAGATGAAAGCAGGTTCACACTGAGCACATGTGACAGACATGACAGAGTCTGGGGACGCTGTGGAGAACGTTCTGCTGCCTGCAACATCCTCCATCATGACCGGTTTGGCGGTGGGTCAGTAATGGTGTGGGGGGGCATTTCTTTGGGGGGCCGCACAGCCCTCCATGTGTTACCAGAGGTAGCCTGACTGCCATTAGGTACAGAGATCCTCAGACCCCTTGTGAGACCATATGCCGGTGCGGTTGGCCCTGGGTTCCTCCTAATACAAGACAATGCTAGACCTCATGTGGCTGGAGTGTGTCAGCAGTTCCTACAAGAGGAAGGCATTGATGCTATGGACTGGCCGCCCGTTCCCCTGAATCCGATTGAGCACATCTGGGACGTCTCGCTCCATCCACCACAGACTGTCCAGGAGTTGGTGGATGCTTTAGTCCAGGTCTGGGAGGACATCCCTCAGGAGACCATCCTCCACCTCATCAGGAGCATGCCCAGGCGGGGAGGTCATACGGGCACGTGGAGGCCACACACTACTGAGCCTCATTGGGACTTGTATTAAGGACATTACATAAAGTTGGATCGGCCTGTAGTGGGGTTTTCCTCTGTGATTTTGAGGGTGACTCCATATCCAGACCTCCAGGGGTTAATGATTTCCATTGATAATTTTTGGTGATTTTGTTGTCAGCGAATTCAACTATGTAAAGAGGAAAGGATTTCATACGATTAGTTCAGATCTACAATGTGTTATCGCAGGGAGACCTTACTAGGTTATTGAGCAGTGTATATACAGTATATATATATCTCACTAGAGGACGATTTGTATACACTCGGAGTCAGGATGGATTTCATGGGGATTTATAATACTAGTGATCAGGATATGCTGGGAGTTGTAGTGCTCGGGGTCTCTGTAGTATAATACTAGTGGTCAGGATATGCTGGGAGTTGTAGTGCTCGGGGTTGGGGTCTCTGTAGTATAATACTTGTGGTCAGGATATGCTGGGAGTTGTAGTGCTCGGGGTCTCTGTAGTATAATACTTGTGGTCAGGATATGCTGGGAGTTGTAGTGCTCGGGGTCTCTGTAGTATAATACTAGTGGTCAGGATATGCTGGGAGTTGTAGTGCTTGGGGTTGAGGTCTCTGTAGTATAATACTAGTGGTCAGGATATGCTGGGAGTTGTAGTGCTCGGGGTTGGGGTCTCTGTAGTATAATATTAGGTATCAGGATATGCTGGGAGTTGTAGTGCTCGGGGTTGAGGTCTCTGTAGTATAATACTAGTGGTCAGGACATGCTGGGAGTTGTAGTGCTTGGGGTTGAGGTCTCTGTAGTATAATACTAGTGGTCAGGATATGCTGGGAGTTGTAGTGCTCAGGGTTGAGGTCTCTGTAGTATAATACTAGTGGTCAGGATATGCTGGGAGTTTTAGTGCTCGGGGTCTCTGTAGTATAATACTAGTGGTCAGGATATGCTGGGAGTTGTAGTGCTCAGGGTTGGGGTCTGTAGTATAATACAAGTGGTCAGGATATGCTGGGAGTTGTAGTGCTAGGGGTCTCTGTAGTATAATACTAGTGGTCAGGATATGCTGGGAGTTGTAGTGCTCAGGGTTGGGGTCTCTGTAGTATAATACTAGTGGTCAGGATATGCTGGGAGTTGTAGTGCTCGGGGTTGGGGTCTCTGTAGTATAATACTAGTGGTCAGGATATGCTGGGAGTTGTAGTGCTCAGGGTTGGGGTCTCTGTAGTATAATACTAGTGGTCAGGATATGCTGGGAGTTGTAGTGCTCGGGGTTGGGGTCTATGTAGTATAATACTAGTGGTCAGGATATGCTGGGAGTTGTAGTGCTCGGGGTTGGGGTCTCTGTAGTATAATACTAGTGGTCAGGATATGATGGGAGTTGTAGTGCTCGGGGTTGGGGTCTATGTAGTATAATACTAGTGGTCATGATATGCTGGGAGTTGTAGTGCTCGGGGTTGGGGTCTATGTAGTATAATACTAGTGGTCAGGATATGCTGGGAGTTGTAGTGCTAAGGGTTGGGGTCTCTGTAGTATAATACTAGTGGTCAGGATATGCTGGGAGTTGTAGTGCTCGGGGTCTCTGTAGTATAATACTAGTGGTCAGGATATGCTGGGAGTTGTAGTGCTAAGGGTTGGGGTCTCTGTAGTATAATACTAGTGGTCAGGATATGCTGGGAGTTGTAGTGCTCGGGGTCTCTGTAGTATAATACTAGTGGTCAGGATATGCTGGGAGTTGTAGTGCTCTGGGTCTCTGTAGTATAATACTAGTGGTCAGGATATGCTGGGAGTTGTAGTGCTCGGGGTCTCTGTAGTATAATACTAGTGGTCAGGATATGCTGGGAGTTGTAGTGCTCGGGGTTGGGGTCTCTGTAGTATAATACTAGTGGTCAGGATATGCTGGGAGTTGTAGTGCTCGGGGTTGGGGTCTCTGTAGTATAATACTAGTGGTCAGGATATGCTGGGAGTTGTAGTGCTCGGGGTTGGGGTCTCTGTAGTATAATACTAGTGGTCAGGATATGCTGGGAGTTGTAGTGCTCAGGGTTGGGGTCTCTGTAGTATAATACTAGTGGTCAGGATATGCTGGGAGTTGTAGTGCTCAGGGTTGGGGTCTCTGTAGTATAATACTAGTGGTCAGGATATGCTGGGAGTTGTAGTGCTCAGGGTTGGGGTCTCTGTAGTATAATACTAGTGGTCAGGATATGCTGGGAGTTGTAGTGCTCGGGGTTGGGGTCTGTAGTATAATACTAGTGGTCAGGATATGCTGGGAGTTGTAGTGCTCGGGGTCTCTGTAGTATAATACTAGTGGTCAGGATATGCTGGGAGTTGTAGTGCTCGGGGTTGGGGTCTCTGTAGTATAATACTAGTGGTCAGGATATGCTGGGAGTTGTAGTGCTCGGGGTTGGGGTCTCTGTAGTATAATACTAGTGGTCAGGATATGCTGGGAGTTGTAGTGCTCGGGGTTGGGGTCTCTGTAGTATAATACTAGTGGTCAGGATATGCTGGGAGTTGTAGTGCTCGGGGTCTCTGTAGTATAATACTAGTGGTCAGGATATGCTGGGAGTTGTAGTGCTCGGGGTCTCTGTAGTATAATACTAGTGGTCAGCATATGCTGGGAGTTGTAGTGCTCGGGGTTGGGGTCTCTGTAGTATAATATTAGGTATCAGGATATGCTGGGAGTTGTAGTGCTCGGGGTCTCTGTAGTATAATACTAGTGGTCAGGACATGCTGGGAGTTGTAGTGCTCGGGGTTGGGGTCTCTGTAGTATAATATTAGGTATCAGGATATGCTGGGAGTTGTAGTGCTCGGGGTCTCTGTAGTATAATACTAGTGGTCAGGACATGCTGGGAGTTGTAGTGCTCGGGGTCTCATTTTTAGTAATTTAGTGGATGACATTTTCTCTCCTGTCAGAATGAACATCGTGAAACCACAAAGAAATGTGCGCAGGAGCAGAAGTCACATGACTGCGAGGAATCACTGATGGTGAAAACACGACAGGACCCGACAGGAGCTCCACACCCCGCGAGGTGTGCGCCAAATAAGAGACGGCCTAAAGGAAATCACCGTATAAAGGAGAAAATATTAATGAGAGATCAAGGGAAACTCCAGAAAATGGGGGAAACGGAAAAAAGACGAGAAGAGAAATAACTGCGGAGCCGAAAAATCCACCAGAACCATGTGACCTGCCCCACAGATACATAGATACGAGATAGATAGATATGAGATAGATAGATATGAGATAGATAGATATGAGATAGATAGATATGAGATAGATAGATAGATAGATATGAGATAGATGGATAGATAGATAGATAGATAGATATGAGATAGATAGATATGAGATAGATAGATAGATATGAGATAGATAGATAGATAGATATGAGATAGAGATAGATACGAGATAGATATGAGATAGATATGAGATAGATAGATAGATACGAGATAGATAGATACGAGATAGATAGATACGAGATAGATAGATACGAGATAGATAGATATGAGATAGATAGATACGAGATAGATAGATATGAGATAGATAGATATGAGATAGATAGATATGAGATAGATAGATAGATAGATATGAGATGGATAGATAGATATGAGATAGATATGAGATAGATAGATAGATAGATATGAGATGGATAGATAGAGTGGGGATCAAAAGTTTGGGCCCCCCAAGTACAAATTTGTATTAATGTGCATAAAGAAGCCAAGGAAAGATGGAAAAATCTCCAAAAGGCATCAAATTACAGATTAGACCTTCTTATAATATGTCACCAAAAGTTACAATTTATTTCCATCGTTTACACTTTCATAATAACAGAAAACAAAAAAATGGCGTCTGCAAAAGTTTGTGCCCCCTGCAGAGTTAATATCTTGTACTGCCCCCTTTGGCAAGTATCACAGCTTGTAAACGCTTTTTGTAGCAGCCAAGAGTCTTTCATTTCTTGTTTGAGGTATCTTTGCCCATTCTTCCTTACAAAAGTCTTCCAGTTCTTTGAGATTTCTGGGCTGTCTGTCCTGCACTGCTCTTTTAAGGTCGATCCATAGATTTTCAATTATGTTAAGGTCAGAAGATTGTAAAGGCCATGGCAAAACCTTCAGTTTACGCCTCTTGATGTAATCCCCCGTGGATTTCGAGGTGTGTTTAGGATCATTATCCATTTGTAGAAGCCATCCTCTCTTTAACTTCAGCTTTTTCACAGATGGCATCAAGTTAGCATCCAAAATTTGCTGAAATTTTATTGAATCCATTTTTCCTTCTATTCGTGAGATGTTCCCTGTGCCACTGGCTGCAATACAACCCCAAAGCATGATTGATCCACCCCCATGCTTAACAGTTGGACAGAGGTTCTTTTCATTAAATTCTGTTCCCCTTCTTCTCCAAACGTACCTTTGCTCATTCCGGCCAAAAAGTTCAATTTTAACCTCATCGGTCCACAGAACTTGTTTCCAAAATGCATCAGGCTTGTCTATATGTTCATTTGCAAAGTTCAAATGCTGATTTTTGTAGTGAGGACGTAGAAGAGGTTTTCTTCTGATGACTCTTCCATGAAGACCATATTTGTACAAGTATCTCTTTATAGTTGAATAGTGTACCACAACTCCAGTGTCTGCCAGATCTTTCTGGAGGGATTGTGCAGTCAAACGTGGGTTTTGAATTGTTTTTCTCATAATCCTGCGAGCATTTCTGTCTGATATTTTTCTTGGTCTTCCAGATCTTGCTTTAACTTCCACTGTTCCTGATGACTGCCATTTCTTAATTACATTCCGAACAGAGGATATTGACATCTGAAAACGTTTTGCTATCTTCTTCAGCCTTCTCCAGCTTTGTGAGCGTCAACTATTTTCAGTTTCAGATTTCTAGACAACTGCTTAGAAGAACCCGTGGTGCTGATTGTTGGGACAAGGTCAGATGAGTCTGGGCATTTAAAACCTTTGAGATTGACATCACGTGGTCTTCCCAGATGATGATTGAGAACAATCCATGACACTGGCCGGTCTCAGCTTTGTAAAGGGGGCAGTGCATGCTATAAACTCTACAGGGTGCACAAACTTTTGCAGATGCCATTTTTTTGTTTTCTGTTATTTTGAAAGTGTAAATGATGGAAATAAAATGTAACTTTTGTTGGCATATTATAAGAATGTCTAATCTGTAATTTGATGCCTTTTGGCGATTTTTCCATCTTTCCTTTATCTTTCTTTATGCACATTAACCCCTTAACGACGCAGGACGTAAATGTACGTCCTGGTGACATGGTACTTAACGCACCAGGACGTACATTTACGTCCTGAGCATAACAGCGGGCATCGGAGCGATGCCGGCATCATGCGCGGCAGGTCCCGACTGTGGAACCGCAGCCAGGGACCCGCCGGTAATGGCGGCCACCGCGATCCCGCGGATGTTCGACATTAACCCCTCAGATGCCGTGATCAATACCGATCACGGCATCTACAGCATCGCGGTCACTTAACAGGATGATCGGATCGCCAGCAGCGCTGCCGCGGTGATCCGATCGTCCTGCACGGCAGCCGGAGGTCCCCTCACCTGGCTCCGCTGCCTTCCGGGAGTCTTCTGCTCTGATCTGCCTTCCCGCAGACCAAAACAGAAGATGACCGATAACACTGATCAGTGCAGTGTCCTATATATAGCACTGAACAGGATTAGCAATCGAATGGTTGCTATAAATAGTCCCCTATGGGGACTATTAAAGTGTAAAAATAAAAGTAAAAAAAAAAAGTAAAAAAAAAATGTGAAAAACCCCCTCCCCCAATAAAAACGTAACTTTTCCCATTTTTGCTATTTTACCCCCAAAAAGTGTAAAAAAGTTATTTTATATACATATTTGGTATCGCCGCGTGCGTAAATATCCGAACTATTAAAATAAAATGTAAATGATCCCGTACGGTGAACGGCGTGCACGTAAAAAAAAGTCAAAAATAGCTGCTTTTTTATAACATTTTATTCAAAAAAAAAATTATAAAAAATGTAATAAAAGTTTTGTATAAGCAAATATGGTATTAATAAAAAGTACAGATCACGGCGCAAAAAAGGAGCCCTCATACCGCCGCTTATACGGAAAAATGAAAAAGTTATAGGTCTTCAAAATAGGGGAATTGTAAACGTACTAATTTGGTTAAAAAGTTTGCGATTTTTTTTAAGCGCAACAGTAATAGAAAAGTCTATAATCACGGGGATCATTTTAATCTTATTGACCCTCAGAATAAAGAACACGTCATTTTTACCCTAAATTGTACAGTGTGAAAACAAAACCCACACAAATAGTATTTTTTTGGTTGCGCCGTACATTTTATGATATAATGAGTGATGTCATTACAACGGACAACTGGTCGCGCAAAAAACAATCCCTCATACTAGTCTGTGGATGAAAATATAAAAGAGTTATGATTTTTTGAAGGCGAGGAGGAAAAAATGAAAACGTAAAAATTTAATTGTCCTTAAGGGGTTAATACAAATTTTTACCTGGGGTGCCCAAACTTCTGATCCCCATTGTAGATATGAGATAGATAGATAGATAGATAGATAGATAGATAGATATGAGATAGATAGATAGATAGATAGATATGAGATAGATAGATAGATAGATAGATATGAGATAGATAGATAGATATGAGATAGATAGATAGATAGATAGATAGATAGATAGATAGATAGATAGATAGATAGATATGAGATAGATATGAGAGATAGATATGAGATAGATATGAGAGATAGATATGAGATAGATAGATATGAGATAGATAGATAGATAGATAGATATGAGATAGATATGAGATAGATAGATAAATATGAGAGATAGATAGATATGAGAGATAGATAGATATGAGAGATAGATAGATATGAGATAGATAGATAGATAGATAGATAGATATGAGATAGATAAATATGAGAGATAGATAGATAGATATGAGAGATAGATAGATAAATATGAGAGATAGATAGATAGATAGATAGATAGATAGATATGAGATAGATAAATATGAGAGATAGATAGATATGAGAGATAGATAGATATGAGATAGATAGATGTGAGATAGATAGATGTGAGATAGATAGATGTGAGATAGATAGATGTGAGATAGATAGATGTGAGATAGATAGATGTGAGATAGATAGATGTGAGATAGATAGATGTGAGATAGATAGATGTGAGATAGATAGATGTGAGATAGATAGATATGAGATAGATAGATATGAGATAGATAGATAGATAGATATGAGAGATAGATAAATATGAGAGATAGATAGATATGAGATAGATAAATATGAGAGATAGATATGAGATAGATATGAGATAGATAGATAGATAAGAGATAGATAGATA
Source organism: Hyla sarda (assembly GCF_029499605.1). Lineage (NCBI taxonomy): Eukaryota > Metazoa > Chordata > Amphibia > Anura > Hylidae > Hyla > Hyla sarda. Next base: position 145,202,714 of record NC_079198.1, on the reverse strand, counting down.
TGAGATGGATAGATATGAGATAGATAGATATGAGATAGATAGATATGAGATAGATAGATATGAGATAGATAGATATGAGATGGATAGATATATAGATATGAGATAGATAGACATGAGATAGATAGATATGAGATAGATAGATATGAGATAGATAGATATGAGATAGATAGATAGATAGATAGATATGAGATAGATAGATAGATATGAGATAGATAGATAGGAGATAGATAGGAGATAGATAGATAGGAGATAGATAGATATGAGATAGATAGATATGAGATAGATAGATAGATAGATATGAGATAGATAGATATGAGATAGATAGATATGAGATAGATAGATATGAGATAGATATATAGATAAATAGATATGAGATAGATAGATATGAGATAGATAGGAGATAGATAGATAGATAGATATGAGATAGATAGATAGATAGATATGAGATAGATAGATAGATATGAGATAGATAGATATGAGATAGATAGATATGAGATAGATAGATAGATAGATATGAGATAGATAGATAGATAGATATGAGATAGATATTAGATAAAGGATAGTGAAGGCCCCACTGTTCCCCATCATTATACACAGTACTGTTAACCCTGTCAGTGCCGGACTATGTGATCGCAGGGCTGGATATACAGAGATATAGATATAGATAATCTCCTCATTATATATACAGCAGCAATAATGACTGGGATCCAGTCGGTCCCCGCAGATCTCTAGGATCCATCATTAACCCATTGAGGACCCCCCGGTGTTGCCGCATTGCTCTGATGGGGATGACAGCTCCGGGCGGTGATGGCGCAGTGTGCACGGTGTGTGCGGTATCAGTGCGGTATTATTGCGGGGCTCCCCCGGTACCTGCTCGGATGGGTCCCGGCTCCCGGTCGCTGTTGGGCGGACTCTCCTCCTCCTCCCCCCGCACAGCTGTATCTGCAACAATGTAACGAGCTGGAGGACGGCGGCCGCGGGGGGACAAACCTCCTCCCAGAAGCCTCTGCTAGAGCTCAGTGTCCAGAGGCTGCGGGAAAGGTGTCACCAGATACAGGGGAGGATAGAGGAGGATATAGGGGAGGATACAGGAGGATACAGGAGGAGGATATAGGAGGAGGATACAGGAGGATACAGGAGGAGGATAGAGGAGGATACAGGAGGAGGATAGAGGAGGATACAGGAGGATATAGGGGAGGATACAGGAGGATACAGGAGGAGGATACAGGAGGATATAGGGGAGGATACAGGAGGATACAGGAGGAGGATACAGGAGGATATAGGGGAGGATACAGGAGGATACAGGAGGAGGATATAGCAGGAGGATACAGGAGGAGGATAGAGGAGGATACAGGAGGAGGATACAGAAGGATATAGGGGAGGATACAGGAGGATACAGGAGGAGGATACAGGAGGATATAGGGGAGGATACAGGAGGATACAGGAGGAGGATACAGGAGGATATAGGGGAGGATACAGGAGGATACAGGAGGAGGATATAGGAGGAGGATACAGGAGGAGGATAGAGGAGGATACAGGAGGAGGATAGAGGAGGATACAGGAGGATATAGGGGAGGATACAGGAGGATACAGGAGGAGGATAGAGGAGGATATAGGGGAGGATACAGGAGGATACAGGAGGAGGATACAGGAGGATACAGGAGGATATAGGGGAGGATACAGGAGGAGGATAGAGGAGGATACAGGAGGAGGATAGAGGAGGATACAGGAGGATATAGGGGAGGATACAGGAGGATACAGGAGGAGGATACAGGAGGATATAGGGGAGGATACAGGAGGATACAGGAGGAGGATACAGGAGGATATAGGGGAGGATACAGGAGGATACAGGAGGAGGATATAGGAGGAGGATACAGGAGGATACAGGAGGAGGATAGAGGAGGATACAGGAGGAGGATACAGGAGGATATAGGGGAGGATACAGGAGGATACAGGAGGATATAGGGGAGGATACAGGAGGATACAGGAGGAGCATACAGGAGGATATAGGGGAGGATACAGGAGGAGGATATAGGAGGAGGATACAGGAGGAGGATAGAGGAGGATACAGGAGGAGGATAGAGGAGGATACAGGAGGATACAGGAGGAGGATACAGGAGGATATAGGGGAGGATACAGGAGGATACAGGAGGAGGATACAGGAGGATATAGGGGAGGATACAGGAGGATACAGGAGGAGGATATAGGAGGAGGATAGAGGAGGATACAGGAGGAGGATACAGGAGGAGGATACAGGGGAGGATACAGGGGAGGATATAGGGGTAGGATACAGGAGGATACAGGAGGATACAGGAGGACGATACAGGAGGATATAGGGGAGGATACAGGAGGATACAGGAGGAGGATATAGGAGGAGGATACAGGAGGAGGATACAGGAGGATACAGGAGGAGGATAGAGGAGGATACAGGAGGATATAGGGGAGGATACAGGAGGATATAGGGGAGGATACAGGAGGATACAGGAGGAGGATACAGGAGGATATAGGGGAGGATACAGGAGGATACAGGAGGATACAGGAGGAGGATACAGGAGGATATAGGGGAGGATACAGGAGGATACAGGAGGAGGATACAGGAGGATACAGAAGGAGGATACAGGGGAGGATATAGGGGGAGGATACAGGAGGATATAGGGGAGGATACAGGAGGATACAGGAGGAGGATACAGGAGGATACAGGAGGAGGATACAGGAGGATATAGGGGAGGATACAGGAGGATACAGGAGGAGGATACAGGAGGATATAGGGGAGGATACAGGAGGATACAGGAGGAGGATATAGCAGGAGGATACAGGAGGAGGATAGAGGAGGATACAGGAGGAGGATACAGGAGGATATAGGGGAGGATACAGGAGGATACAGGAGGAGGATACAGGAGGATATAGGGGAGGATACAGGAGGATACAGGAGGAGGATACAGGAGAATATAGGGGAGGATACAGGAGGATACAGGAGGAGGATATAGGAGGAGGATACAGGAGGATACAGGAGGAGGATACAGGAGGAGGATAGAGGAGGATACAGGAGGATATAGGGGAGGATACAGGAGGATACAGGAGGAGGATACAGGAGGATATAGGGAAGGATACAGGAGGAGGATACAGGAGGATACAGGAGGATATAGGGGAGGATACAGGAGGAGGATAGAGGAGGATACAGGAGGAGGATAGAGGAGGATACAGGAGGATATAGGGGAGGATACAGGAGGATACAGGAGGAGGATACAGGAGGATATAGGGGAGGATACAGGAGGATACAGGAGGAGGATACAGGAGGATATAGGGGAGGATACAGGAGGATACAGGAGGAGGATATAGGAGGAGGATACAGGAGGATACAGGAGGAGGATAGAGGAGGATACAGGAGGAGGATACAGGAGAATATAGGGGAGGATACAGGAGGATACAGGAGGAGGATACAGGAGGATATAGGGGAGGATACAGGAGGATACAGGAGGAACATACAGGAGGATATAGGGGAGGATACAGGAGGAGGATACAGGAGGAGGATACAGGAGGATACAGGAGGAGGATAGAGGAGGATACAGGAGGAGGATAGAGGAGGATACAGGAGGATATAGGGGAGGATACAGGAGGATACAGGAGGAGGATACAGGAGGATATAGGGGAGGATACAGGAGGATACAGGAGGAGGATACAGGAGGATATAGGGGAGGATACAGGAGGATACAGGAGGAGGATATAGGAGGAGGATAGAGGAGGATACAGGAGGAGGATACAGGAGGAGGATACAGGGGAGGATACAGGGGAGGATATAGGGGGAGGATACAGGAGGATACAGGAGGAGGATACAGGAGGATACAGGAGGAGGATACAGGAGGATATAGGGGAGGATACAGGAGGATACAGGAGGAGGATATAGGAGGAGGATACAGGAGGAGGATACAGGAGGATACAGGAGGAGGATAGAGGAGGATACAGGAGGATATATGGGAGGATACAGGAGGATATAGGGGAGGATACAGGAGGATACAGGAGGAGGATACAGGAGGATATAGGTGAGGATACAGGAGGATACAGGAGGAGGATACAGGAGGATATAGGGGAGGATACAGGAGGATACAGGAGGAGGATACAGGAGGATACAGGAGGAGGATACAGGGGAGGATATAGGGGGAGGATACAGGAGGATATAGGGGAGGATACAGGAGGATACAGGAGGAGGATACAGGAGGATACAGGAGGAGGATACAGGAGGATATAGGGGAGGATACAGGAGGATACAGGAGGAGGATACAGGAGGATATAGGGGAGGATACAGGAGGATACAGGAGGATATAGGGGAGGATAGAGGAGGATATAGGGGAGGATACAGGAGGAGGATACAGGAGGATATAGGGGAGGATACAGGAGGATATAGGGGAGGATACAGGAGGAGGATACAGGAGGATATAGGGGAGGATACAGGAGGATACAGGAGGAGGATACAGGAGGATATAGGGGAGGATATAGGGGAGGATACAGGAGGATATAGGGGAGGATACAGGAGGAGGATACAGGAGGATATAGGGGAGGATAGAGGAGGATATAGGGGAGGATACAGGAGGATATAGGGGAGAATACAGGAGGAGGATACAGGAGGATATAGGGGAGGATACAGGAGGAGGATACAGGAGGATATAGGGGAGGATAGAGGAGGATATAGGGGAGGATACAGGAGGAGGATACAGGAGGATAGAGGAGGAGGATACAGGAGGAGGATATAGGAGGAAGATACAGGAGGAGGATACAGGAGGATATAGGGGAGGATACAGGAGGAGGATACAGGAGGATATAGGGGAGGATACAGGAGGAGGATACAGGAGGATATAGGGGAGGATACAGGGGAGGATAGAGGAGGAGGATACAGGAGGATATAGGAGGAGGATACAGAAGGAGGATATAGGAGGAGGATACAGAAGGAGGATACAGGAGGAGGATACAGGAGAGGATATAGGGGAGGATAGAGGAGGATACAGGAGGAGGATGCAGGGGAGGATACAGGAGAGGATAAAGGAGGAGGATAAAAGAGGAGGATAAAGGAGAGGATACAGGAGGAGGTTACAAGGGAGGATACAGGGGATGATACAGGAGAGGATACAGGTGAGGATACAGGAGAGAATACTGGAGGATATAGGGGAGGATACAGGAGGAGGATACAGGGGGAGGATACAGTAGAGGATACAGGAGTGGATACATGGGAGGATACAGGAGAGGATAAAGGGGACAGGAGAGGATATAGGGGAGGATACAGGGGAGGATACAGGAGAGGATACAGGAGTGGATACAGGGGAGGATACAGGAGGAGGATACAGAAGAAGGATATAGGTTAAGAAACAGGAAGAGACTATAGAGGAGGATGTAGGAGAAGATATAGGAGGAGGAGGATATATGGGAGGATACAGGAGGAGGATACAGGAAGAGGATACAGGAGAGAATACAGGAGAGGATACAGGGGGAGGATACAGGAGGATATATGGGAGGATACAGGAGGAGGATACAGGAGAGGATACAGGGGAGGATACAGGAGAGGATACAGGGGAGGATACAGCAGGAGAGGATACAGGGGAGGAAACAGGAGAGGATACAGGAGGAGGATACAGGAGAGGATACTGGAGAGGATACAGGAGGAGGATACAGTAAAGGATACAGGGAAGGATACAGGAGGAGGATGCAAGGGAGGATACAGGAGGAGGATACAGGAGAGGATAAAGGAGGAGGATACAGGAGAGGATACAGGGGAGGATACAGGAGAGGATACAGGAGGAGGTTACAAGGGAGGATACAGGGGAGTATACAGGGGAGGATACAGGAGAGAATACTGGAGGATATAGGGGAGGATACAGGAGGAGGATACAGGAGAGGATACAGGAGTGGATACATGGGAGGATACAGGAGAGGATAAAGGGGAGGATACAGGGGAGGATATAGGAGAGGATACAGGGGAGGATACAGGAGAGGATACATGGGAGGATACAGAAGAGGATACAGAAGAGGATACAGGGGAGGATATAGGAGGATACAGGGAGGATACAGGGGAGAATACAGGAGAGTATATAGAGGAGAATACAGGGGAGGATATAGGAGGATACAGGGGAGGATACAGGAGAGTATATAGGGGAGGATAGAGGAGAGGATACAGGAGGATACAGGGGAGGATACAGGAGAGGATACAGGGGAGGATACAGGAGTGGATACAGGGGAGTATATGGAGGATACAGAAGAAGGGTATAGGTTAAGAAACAGGAAGAGAATATAGAGGAGGATGTAGGAGAAGATACAGGAGGATACAGGGGAGGATACAGGAGAGTATATAGAGGAGGATACAGGAGAGGATACAGGGGAGGATATAGGAGGATACAGGGGAGGATACAGGAGAGTATATAGGGGAGGATAGAGGAGAGGATACAGGAGAGGATACAGGGGAGGATACAGGAGAGGATACAGGGGAGGATACAGGGGGAGGATACAGGAGGATATATGGGAGGATACAGGAGGAGGATACAGGAGAGGATACAGGAGAGGATACAGGGGAGGATACAGGAGAGGATACAGGGGAGGATACAGCAGGGGAGGATACAGGAGAGTATACAGGGGAGGATACAGGGGAGGATACAGGAGGAGGATACAGGAGGATACAGGAGGAGGATACAGGAGGATACAGGAGGAGGATACAGGAGGATATAGGGGAGGATACAGGAGGATACAGGAGGAGGATACAGGAGGATATAGGGGAGGATACAGGAGGATACAGGAGGAGGATACAGGAGGATATAGGGGAGGATACAGGAGGATACAGGAGGAGGATATAGGAGGAGGATACAGGAGGATACAGGAGGAGGATAGAGGAGGATACAGGAGGAGGATACAGGAGGATATAGGGGAGGATACAGGAGGATACAGGAGGAGGATACAGGAGGATATAGGGGAGGATACAGGAGGATACAGGAGGAACATACAGGAGGATATAGGGGAGGATACAGGAGGAGGATATAGGAGGAGGATACAGGAGGATACAGGAGGAGGATAGAGGAGGATACAGGAGGAGGATAGAGGAGGATACAGGAAGATATAGGGGAGGATACAGGAGGATACAGGAGGAGGATACAGGAGGATATAGGGGAGGATACAGGAGGATACAGGAGGAGGATACAGGAGGATATAGGGGAGGATACAGGAGGATACAGGAGGAGGATATAGGAGGAGGATAGAGGAGGATACAGGAGGAGGATACAGGAGGAGGATACAGGGGAGGATACAGGGGAGGATATAGGGGGAGGATACAGGAGGATACAGGAGGAGGATACAGGAGGATACAGGAGGAGGATACAGGAGGATATAGGGGAGGATACAGGAGGATACAGGAGGAGGATATAGGAGGAGGATACAGGAGGAGGATACAGGAGGATACAGGAGGAGGATAGAGGAGGATACAGGAGGATATAGGAGAGGATACAGGAGGATATAGGGGAGGATACAGGAGGATACAGGAGGAGGATACAGGAGGATATAGGGGAGGATACAGGAGGATACAGGAGGATACAGGAGGAGGATACAGGAGGATATAGGGGAGGATACAGGAGGATACAGGAGGAGGATACAGGAGGATACAGGAGGATACAGGAGGAGGATACAGGGGAGGATATAGGGGGAGGATACAGGAGGATATAGGGGAGGATACAGGAGGATACAGGAGGAGGATACAGGAGGATACAGGAGGAGGAAACAGGAGGATATAGGGGAGGATACAGGAGGATACAGGAGGAGGATACAGGAGGATATAGGGGAGGATACAGGAGGATACAGGAGGATATAGGGGAGGATAGAGGAGGATATAGGGGAGGATACAGGAGGAGGATACAGGAGGATATAGGGGAGGATACAGGAGGATATAGGGGAGGATACAGGAGGAGGATACAGGAGGATATAGGGGAGGATACAGGAGGAGGATACAGGAGGATATAGGGGAGGATATAGGGGAGGATACAGGAGGATATAAGGGAGGATACAGGAGGAGGATACAGGAGGATATAGGGGAGGATAGAGGAGGATATAGGGGAGGATACAGGAGGATATAGGGGAGAATACAGGAGGAGGATACAGGAGGATATAGGGGAGGATACAGGAGGAGGATACAGGAGGATATAGGGGAGGATAGATGAGGATATAGGGGAGGATACAGGAGGAGGATACAGGAGGATAGAGGAGGAGGATACAGGAGGAGGATATAGGAGGAGGATACAGGAGGAGGATACAGGAGGATATAGGGGAGGATACAGGAGGAGGATACAGGAGGATATAGGGGAGGATACAGGAGGAGGATACAGGAGGATATAGGGGAGGATACAGGGGAGGATAGAGGAGGAGGATACAGGAGGATATAGGAGGAGGATACAGAAGGAGGATATAGGAGGAGGATACAGAAGGAGGATACAGGAGGAGGATACAGGAGAGGATATAGGGGAGGATAGAGGAGGATACAGGAGGAGGATGCAGGGGAGGATACAAGAGAGGATAAAGGAGGAGGATAAAAGAGGAGGATAAAGGAGAGGATACAGGAGGAGGTTACAAGGGAGGATACAGGGGATGATACAGGAGAGGATACAGGTGAGGATACAGGAGAGAATACTGGAGGATATAGGGGAGGATACAGGAGGAGAATACAGGGGGAGGATACAGTAGAGGATACAGGAGTGGATACATGGGAGGATACAGGAGAGGATAAAGGGGACAGGAGAGGATATAGGGGAGGATACAGGGGAGGATACAGGAGAGGATACAGGAGTGGATACAGGGGAGGATACAGGAGGAGGATACAGAAGAAGGATATAGGTTAAGAAACAGGAAGAGACTATAGAGGAGGATGTAGGAGAAGATATAGGAGGAGGAGGATATATGGGAGGATACAGGAGGAGGATACAGGAAGAGGATACAGGAGAGAATACAGGAGAGGATACAGGGGGAGGATACAGGAGGATATATGGGAGGATACAGGAGGAGGATACAGGAGAGGATACAGGGGAGGATACAGGGGAGGATACAGGAGAGGATACAGGGGAGGATACAGCAGGAGAGGATACAGGGGAGGAAACAGGAGAGGATACAGGAGGAGGATACAGGAGAGGATACTGGAGAGGATACAGGAGGAGGATACAGTAAAGGATACAGGGAAGGATACAGGAGGAGGATGCAAGGGAGGATACAGGAGGAGGATACAGGAGAGGATAAAGGAGAAGGATACAGGAGAGGATACAGGGGAGGATACAGGAGAGGATACAGGAGGAGGTTACAAGGGAGGATACAGGGGAGTATACAGGGGAGGATACAGGAGAGAATACTGGAGAATATAGGGGAGGATACAGGAGGAGGATACAGGAGAGGATACAGGAGTGGATACATGGGAGGATACAGGAGAGGATAAAGGGGAGGATACAGGAGGAGGTTACAAGGGAGGATACAGGGGATGATACAGGAGAGGATACAGGTGAGGATACAGGAGAGAATACTGGAGGATATAGGGGAGGATACAGGAGGAGGATACAGGGGGAGGATACAGTAGAGGATACAGGAGTGGATACATGGGAGGATACAGGAGAGGATAAAGGGGACAGGAGAGGATATAGGGGAGGATACAGGGGAGGATACAGGAGAGGATACAGGAGTGGATACAGGGGAGGATACAGGAGGAGGATACAGAAGAAGGATATAGGTTAAGAAACAGGAAGAGACTATAGAGGAGGATGTAGGAGAAGATATAGGAGGAGGAGGATATATGGGAGGATACAGGAGGAGGATACAGGAAGAGGATACAGGAGAGAATACAGGAGAGGATACAGGGGGAGGATACAGGAGGATATATGGGAGGATACAGGAGGAGGATACAGGAGAGGATACAGGGGAGGATACAGGAGAGGATACAGGGGAGGATACAGCAGGAGAGGATACAGGGGAGGAAACAGGAGAGGATACAGGAGGAGGATACAGGAGAGGATACTGGAGAGGATACAGGAGGAGGATACAGTAAAGGATACAGGGAAGGATACAGGAGGAGGATGCAAGGGAGGATACAGGAGGAGGATACAGGAGAGGATAAAGGAGGAGGATACAGGAGAGGATACAGGGGAGGATACAGGAGAGGATACAGGAGGAGGTTACAAGGGAGGATACAGGGGAGTATACAGGGGAGGATACAGGAGAGAATACTGGAGGATATAGGGGAGGATACAGGAGGAGGATACAGGAGAGGATACAGGAGTGGATACATGGGAGGATACAGGAGAGGATAAAGGGGAGGATACAGGGGAGGATATAGGAGAGGATACAGGGGAGGATACAGGAGAGGATACATGGGAGGATACAGAAGAGGATACAGAAGAGGATACAGGGGAGGATATAGGAGGATACAGGGAGGATACAGGGGAGAATACAGGAGAGTATATAGAGGAGAATACAGGGGAGGATATAGGAGGATACAGGGGAGGATACAGGAGAGTATATAGGGGAGGATAGAGGAGAGGATACAGGAGGATACAGGGGAGGATACAGGAGAGGATACAGGGGAGGATACAGGAGTGGATACAGGGGAGTATATGGAGGATACAGAAGAAGGGTATAGGTTAAGAAACAGGAAGAGAATATAGAGGAGGATGTAGGAGAAGATACAGGAGGATACAGGGGAGGATACAGGAGAGTATATAGAGGAGGATACAGGAGAGGATACAGGGGAGGATATAGGAGGATACAGGGGAGGATACAGGAGAGTATATAGGGGAGGATAGAGGAGAGGATACAGGAGAGGATACAGGGGAGGATACAGGAGAGGATACAGGGGAGGATACAGGGGGAGGATACAGGAGGATATATGGGAGGATACAGGAGGAGGATACAGGAGAGGATACAGGAGAGGATACAGGGGAGGATACAGGAGAGGATACAGGGGAGGATACAGCAGGGGAGGATACAGGAGAGTATACAGGGGAGGATACAGGGGAGGATACAGGAGGAGGATACAGGAGGATACAGGAGGAGGATACAGGAGGATACAGGAGGAGGATACAGGAGGATATAGGGGAGGATACAGGAGGATACAGGAGGAGGATACAGGAGGATATAGGGGAGGATACAGGAGGATACAGGAGGAGGATACAGGAGGATATAGGGGAGGATACAGGAGGATACAGGAGGAGGATATAGGAGGAGGATACAGGAGGATACAGGAGGAGGATAGAGGAGGATACAGGAGGAGGATACAGGAGGATATAGGGGAGGATACAGGAGGATACAGGAGGAGGATACAGGAGGATATAGGGGAGGATACAGGAGGATACAGGAGGAACATACAGGAGGATATAGGGGAGGATACAGGAGGAGGATATAGGAGGAGGATACAGGAGGATACAGGAGGAGGATAGAGGAGGATACAGGAGGAGGATAGAGGAGGATACAGGAAGATATAGGGGAGGATACAGGAGGATACAGGAGGAGGATACAGGAGGATATAGGGGAGGATACAGGAGGATACAGGAGGAGGATACAGGAGGATATAGGGGAGGATACAGGAGGATACAGGAGGAGGATATAGGAGGAGGATAGAGGAGGATACAGGAGGAGGATACAGGAGGAGGATACAGGGGAGGATACAGGGGAGGATATAGGGGGAGGATACAGGAGGATACAGGAGGAGGATACAGGAGGATACAGGAGGAGGATACAGGAGGATATAGGGGAGGATACAGGAGGATACAGGAGGAGGATATAGGAGGAGGATACAGGAGGAGGATACAGGAGGATACAGGAGGAGGATAGAGGAGGATACAGGAGGATATAGGAGAGGATACAGGAGGATATAGGGGAGGATACAGGAGGATACAGGAGGAGGATACAGGAGGATATAGGGGAGGATACAGGAGGATACAGGAGGATACAGGAGGAGGATACAGGAGGATATAGGGGAGGATACAGGAGGATACAGGAGGAGGATACAGGAGGATACAGGAGGATACAGGAGGAGGATACAGGGGAGGATATAGGGGGAGGATACAGGAGGATATAGGGGAGGATACAGGAGGATACAGGAGGAGGATACAGGAGGATACAGGAGGAGGAAACAGGAGGATATAGGGGAGGATACAGGAGGATACAGGAGGAGGATACAGGAGGATATAGGGGAGGATACAGGAGGATACAGGAGGATATAGGGGAGGATAGAGGAGGATATAGGGGAGGATACAGGAGGAGGATACAGGAGGATATAGGGGAGGATACAGGAGGATATAGGGGAGGATACAGGAGGAGGATACAGGAGGATATAGGGGAGGATACAGGAGGAGGATACAGGAGGATATAGGGGAGGATATAGGGGAGGATACAGGAGGATATAGGGGAGGATACAGGAGGAGGATACAGGAGGATATAGGGGAGGATAGAGGAGGATATAGGGGAGGATACAGGAGGATATAGGGGAGAATACAGGAGGAGGATACAGGAGGATATAGGGGAGGATACAGGAGGAGGATACAGGAGGATATAGGGGAGGATAGATGAGGATATAGGGGAGGATACAGGAGGAGGATACAGGAGGATAGAGGAGGAGGATACAGGAGGAGGATATAGGAGGAGGATACAGGAGGAGGATACAGGAGGATATAGGGGAGGATACAGGAGGAGGATACAGGAGGATATAGGGGAGGATACAGGAGGAGGATACAGGAGGATATAGGGGAGGATACAGGAGGATACAGGGGAGGATAGAGGAGGAGGATACAGGAGGATATAGGAGGAGGATACAGAAGGAGGATATAGGAGGAGGATACAGAAGGAGGATACAGGAGGAGGATACAGGAGAGGATATAGGGGAGGATAGAGGAGGATACAGGAGGAGGATGCAGGGGAGGATACAAGAGAGGATAAAGGAGGAGGATAAAAGAGGAGGATAAAGGAGAGGATACAGGAGGAGGTTACAAGGGAGGATACAGGGGATGATACAGGAGAGGATACAGGTGAGGATACAGGAGAGAATACTGGAGGATATAGGGGAGGATACAGGAGGAGAATACAGGGGGAGGATACAGTAGAGGATACAGGAGTGGATACATGGGAGGATACAGGAGAGGATAAAGGGGACAGGAGAGGATATAGGGGAGGATACAGGGGAGGATACAGGAGAGGATACAGGAGTGGATACAGGGGAGGATACAGGAGGAGGATACAGAAGAAGGATATAGGTTAAGAAACAGGAAGAGACTATAGAGGAGGATGTAGGAGAAGATATAGGAGGAGGAGGATATATGGGAGGATACAGGAGGAGGATACAGGAAGAGGATACAGGAGAGAATACAGGAGAGGATACAGGGGGAGGATACAGGAGGATATATGGGAGGATACAGGAGGAGGATACAGGAGAGGATACAGGGGAGGATACAGGGGAGGATACAGGAGAGGATACAGGGGAGGATACAGCAGGAGAGGATACAGGGGAGGAAACAGGAGAGGATACAGGAGGAGGATACAGGAGAGGATACTGGAGAGGATACAGGAGGAGGATACAGTAAAGGATACAGGGAAGGATACAGGAGGAGGATGCAAGGGAGGATACAGGAGGAGGATACAGGAGAGGATAAAGGAGAAGGATACAGGAGAGGATACAGGGGAGGATACAGGAGAGGATACAGGAGGAGGTTACAAGGGAGGATACAGGGGAGTATACAGGGGAGGATACAGGAGAGAATACTGGAGAATATAGGGGAGGATACAGGAGGAGGATACAGGAGAGGATACAGGAGTGGATACATGGGAGGATACAGGAGAGGATAAAGGGGAGGATACAGGGGAGGATATAGGAGAGGATACAGGGGAGGATACAGGAGAGGATACAGGGGAGGATACAGAAGAGGATACAGAAGAGGATACAGGGGAGGATACAGGGGAGGATATAGGAGGATACAGGGAGGATACAGGGGAGAATACAGGAGAGTATATAGAGGAGAATACAGGGGAGGATATAGGAGGATACAGGGGAGGATACAGGAGAGTATATAGGGGAGGATAGAGGAGAGGATACAGGAGGATACAGGGGAGGATACAGGAGAGGATACAGGGGAGGATACAGGAGTGGATACAGGGGAGTATATGGAGGATACAGAAGAAGGGTATAGGTTAAGAAACAGGAAGAGAATATAGAGGAGGATGTAGGAGAAGATACAGGAGGATACAGGGGAGGATACAGGAGAGTATATAGAGGAGGATACAGGAGAGGATACAGGGGAGGATATAGGAGGATACAGGGGAGGATACAGGAGAGTATATAGGGGAGGATAGAGGAGAGGATACAGGAGAGGATACAGGGGAGGATACAGGAGAGGATACAGGGGAGGATACAGGGGGAGGATACAGGAGGATATATGGGAGGATACAGGAGGAGGATACAGGAGAGGATACAGGAGAGGATACAGGGGAGGATACAGGAGAGGATACAGGGGAGGATACAGCAGGGGAGGATACAGGAGAGTATACAGGGGAGGATACAGGGGAGGATACAGGAGGAGGATACAGGAGAGGATACAGGAGGAGGATACAGGAGGAGGATACAGTAAAGGATACAGGAGGATGATGCAGGGGAGGATACAGGAGGAGGATACAGGAGAGGATACAGGAGAGGATAAAGGAGGAGGATAAAGGAGGAGGATAAAGGAGAGGATACAGGAGGAGGTTACAAGGGAGGATACAGGGGATGATACAGGAGAGGATACAGGGGAGGATACAGGAGAGGATACAGGAGGAGGATACAGGAGAGGATACAGGAGAGGATACAGGAGGAGGATACAAGGGAGGATACAGGGGAGTATACAGGGGAGGATACAGGAGAGGATACAGGAGAGAATACTGGAGGATATAGGGGAGGATACAGGAGGAGGATACAGGGGAGGATACAGGAGTGGTTACATGGGAGGATACAGGAGAGGATAAAGGGGAGGATACAGGAGAGGATACAGGAGAGGATACAGGGGAGGATACAGAAGAGGATACAGGGGAGGATATAGGGGAGGATATAGGAGGATAGAGGGGAGGATACAGGAGGATACAGGGGAGGATACAGGAGAGTATATAGAGGAGGATACAGGAGAGGATACAGGGGAGGATATAGGAGGATACAGGGGAGGATACAGGAGAGTATATAGGGGAGGATAGAGGAGAGGATACAGGGGAGGATACAGGAGTGGATACAGGGGAGGATATGGAGGATACAGGAGGAGTGTCACGATTCGGTTGGCAGGAGGTGGATCCTCTGTGCCAGAGAGGGATTGGCGTGGACCGTGCTAGTGGACCGGTTCTAAGTTACTACTGGTATTCACCAGAGCCCGCCGCAAAGCGGGATGGTCTTGCAGCGGCGGTAGTAACCAGGTCGTATCCACTAGCAACGGCTCAACCTCTCTGACTGCTGAAGATAGGCGCGGTACAAGGGAGTAGACAGAAGCAAGGTCGGACGTAGCAGAAGGTCGGGGCAGGCAGCAAGGATCGTAGTCAGGGGCAACAGCAGGAGGTCTGGAACACAGGCTAGGAACACATAAGGAAACACTTTCACTGGCACAATGGCAACAAGATCCGGCGAGGGAGTGCAGGGGAAGTGAGGTATACATAGGGAGTGCACAGGTGAACACACTAATTAGAACAACTGCGCCAATCAGTGGCGCAGTGGCCCTTTAAATCGCAGAGACCCGGCGCGCGCGCGCGCCCTAGGGAGCGGGGCCGCGCGCGCCGGGACAGGACCGACGGAGAGCGAGTCAGGTACGGGAGCCGGGGTGCGCATCGCGAGCGGGCGCCACCCGCATCGCGAATCGCATCCCGGCTGGAGGCGGTATCGCAGCGCACCCGGTCAGTGGATCTGACCGGGGCGCTGCAGTAGTGAGGATGTGGCGAGCGCTCCGGGGAGGAGCGGGGACCCGGAGCGCTCGGCGTAACAGTACCCCCCCTTGGGTCTCCCCCTCTTCTTGGAGCCTGAGAACCTGAGGACCAGACTTTTGTCTAGGATGTTGTCCTCAGGTTCCCAGGATCTCTCTTCAGGACCACAGCCCTCCCAATCGACCAAGAATTTTTTTTTTCCTCTGACCGTCTTGGAGGCCAGTATCTCCTTTACAGAGAAAATGTCAGAGGTACCTGAAACAGGAGTGGGAGAAACAAGCTTGGGAGAGAAACGGTTGATGATGAGTGGTTTAAGAAGAGAGACATGAAAGGCATTAGGAATACGAAGAGAAGGAGGAAGAAGAAGTTTGTAAGAGACAGGATTAATTTGGCACAAGATTTTGAAAGGACCAAGATAGCGTGGTCCCAGTTTGTAGCTGGGGACACGGAAGCGGACATATTTAGCGGAGAGCCATACCTTGTCTCCGGGAGAAAAAATGGGGGGAGCTCTTCTTTTCTTATCAGCAAACTTTTTCATGCGAGATGAAGCCTGTAAAAGAGAATTTTGGGTCTCTTTCCATATGGTGGAAAGATCACGAGTCACTTCATCCACAGCGGGCAAACCAGAGGGCAAGGGAGTAGGGAGGGGGGGAAGAGGGTGACGGCCGTACACCACGAAAAATGGGGATTTAGAAGAAGATTCAGAGACTCTGAAGTTGTACGAGAATTCGGCCCATGGTAGAAGATCTGCCCAGTCATCCTGGCGGGAGGAAACAAAATGACGTAAATAGTCACCCAGGACCTGGTTAATTCTTTCTACTTGCCCATTGGATTGAGGATGATATGCAGAAGAGAAGTTTAATTTAATCTTGAGTTGTTTACAGAGAGCCCTCCAGAATTTTGACACGAATTGGACGCCTCTATCCGAGACGATCTGCGTGGGCAAACCGTGAAGACGAAAAATGTGTACAAAAAATTGTTTTGCCAACTGAGGCGCAGAAGGAAGACCAGGAAGAGGAATAAAATGTGCCATCTTGGAAAATCGATCAACGACCACCCAAACAACAGTGTTGCCACGGGATGGGGGTAAGTCTGTAATAAAGTCCATACCAATCAGAGACCAAGGCTGTTCGGGGACAGGCAGAGGATGAAGGAGACCAGCAGGCTTCTGGCGAGGAGTCTTATCCCGGGCACAGACAGTGCAGGCTCGCACAAAATCCACAACATCCGTCTCCAGAGTCGGCCACCAATAGAAGCGAGAGATGAGTTGCAAAGACTTTTTGATGCCCGCATGGCCAGCGAGGTGGGAGGAGTGACCCCATTTGAGAATCCCGAGACGTTGGCGTGGAGAAACGAAGGTCTTCCCTCGAGGAGTTTGCCTGATGGAGGCTGGAGAAGTGGAGATCAGACAGTCAGGAGGAATGATGTGTTGCGGAGAGACCTCTACTTCCGAAGCATCCGAGGAACGAGAGAGAGCATCGGCCCTAATGTTCTTGTCGGCAGGGCGAAAATGAATTTCAAAGTTAAAACGGGCAAAGAACAAAGACCACCTGGCCTGGCGAGGATTCAGCCGTTGGGCAGACTGGAGATAGGAGAGGTTCTTGTGGTCGGTGTAAATGATAACTGGAAATTTTGATCCCTCCAGCAGATGCCTCCATTCCTCAAGTGCCAATTTAATGGCCAGTAGTTCTCGATCCCCGATGGAGTAGTTCCTCTCCGCCGGAGAGAAGGTCCTAGAAAAAAAACCACAAGTAACAGCATGCCCGGAAGAATTTTTTTGTAGAAGGACCGCTCCAGCTCCCACTGAGGAGGCATCAACCTCCAATAGGAAGGGTTTAGATGGGTCAGGTCTGGAGAGCACGGGAGCAGAAGAAAAGGCAGACTTGAGCCGTTTAAATGCGTCTTCCGCTTGAGGAGGCCATGACTTAGGATTGGCATTCTTCTTGGTTAAAGCCACGATAGGAGCCACAATAGTGGAAAAATGTGGAATAAATTGTCTGTAATAATTGGCGAACCCCAAAAAACGTTGGATAGCACGGAGTCCGGAGGGGCGTGGCCAATCTAAGACGGCAGAGAGTTTATCTGGGTCCATTTGTAGTCCCTGGCCAGAGACCAAGTATCCTAGGAAAGGAAGAGATTGACATTCAAACAGACATTTCTCCATTTTGGCATAAAGTTGATTGTCACGAAGTCTCTGAAGAACCATACGGACATGCTGGCGGTGTTCTTCTAGATTGGCAGAAAAAATCAGGATATCTTCCAGATACACAACAACACAGGAATATAAGAGATCACGAAAAATTTCATTAACAAAGTCTTGGAAGACGGCAGGGGCGTTGCACAGGCCAAAGGGCATGACTAGATACTCAAAGTGTCCATCTCTGGTGTTAAATGCAGTTTTCCATTCGTCCCCCTCCCTGATGCGGATGAGATTATAAGCACCTCTTAAGTCCAGTTTGGTAAAGATGTGGGCACCTTGAAGGCGATCAAAGAGTTCTGAGATAAGAGGTAGGGGGTAGCGGTTCTTTACCGTGATTTTATTAAGTCCGCGGTAATCAATGCAAGGACGTAGGGAGCCATCTTTTTTGGACACAAAGAAAAATCCAGCTCCGGCAGGAGAGGAGGATTTGCGGATAAACCCCTTTTTTAAATTTTCCTGGATGTATTCAGACATAGCAAGAGTCTCTGGGGCGGACAGAGGATAAATTCTGCCCCGGGGTGGAGTAGTGCCCGGGAGGAGGTCAATAGGACAGTCATAAGGCCTGTGAGGAGGTAAAGTCTCAGCTTGTTTTTTGCAAAATACGTCAGCATAGTCCATATAAGCCTTAGGGATGTTACGCCTAGCGCTCCGGGTCCCCTCTCCTCCCCGGAGCGCTCACGGCGTCTCTCTCCCCGCAGCGCCCCGGTCAGTCCCGCTGACCGGGAGCGCTGCACTGTCATGGCCGTCGGGGATGCGATTCGCACAGCGGGACGCGCCCGCTCGCGAATCGCATCCCAGGTCACTTACCCGTCCCGGTCCCCTGCTGTCTTGTGCTGGCACGCGCGGCTCCGCTCTCTAGGGCGCGCGCGCGCCAGCTCTCTGAGACTTAAAGGGCCAGTGCACCAATGATTGGTGCCTGGCCCAATTAGCTTAATTGGCTTCCACCTGCTCCCTGGCTATATCTGATCTCCTCCCATGCACTCCCTTGCCGGATCTTGTTGCCTTGTGCCAGTGAAAGCGTTTAGTGTGTCCAAAGCCTGTGTTACCTGAACTTCTGCTATCCATCCTGACTACGAACCTTGCCGCCTGCCCCCGACCTTCTGCTACGTCTGACCTTGCCTCTGCCTAGTCCTTCTGTCCCACGCCTTCTCAGCAGTCAGCGAGGTTGAGCCGTTGCTAGTGGATACGACCTGGTTGCTACTGCCGCAGCAAGACCATCCCGCTTTGCGGCGGGCTCTGGTGAAAACCAGTAGCCTCTTAGAACCGGTCCACTAGCACGGTCCACGCCAATCCCTCGCTGACACAGAGGATCCACAACCCGTAAGCCGAATCGTGACAGTAGATCCGGCCATGGATCCCGCTGAGGTGCCGCTGCCAAGTCTCGCTGATCTTCCCACGGTGGTCGCCCAGCAATCGCAGCAGATTGCCCAACAAGGACAGCAGCTGTCGCAGTTGACCGCCATGTTACAGCAACTTCTGCCTCTGCTACAGCAGCAACCATCTCCTCCGCCAGCTCCTGCACCTCCTCCGCAGCGAGTGGCCGCTCCTGGCCTCCGCTTGTCCCTGCCGGACAAATTTGATGGGGACTCTAAACACTGCCGTGGATTTTTGTCTCAGTGTTCCCTGCATATGGAGATGTTGTCGGACTTGTTTCCTACAGATCGGTCTAAGGTGGCGTTCGTAGTAAGCCTTCTTTCAGGAAAGGCCTTGTCTTGGGCCACACCGCTCTGGGACCGCAATGATCCTGCCACAGCCACAGTCCAGTCCTTCTTCGCTGAAGTCCGGAGTGTCTTCGAGGAGCCAGCCCGAGCTTCTTCTGCCGAGACTGCCCTGTTGAACCTGGTCCAGGGTAATTCTTCAGTGGGCGAGTACGCCATCCAATTTCGTACTCTTGCTTCCGAGTTATCATGGAATAACGAGGCTCTCTGCGCGACCTTTAAAAAAGGCCTATCCAGTCGCATCAAGGATGTGCTGGCCGCACGAGAGATTCCTGCCAACCTCCAAGAACTCATCCATTTGGCTACCCGCATTGACATGCGTTTTTCTGAGCGACACCAAGAGCTCCGCCAGGAAAAAGACTTAGATCTCTGGGCACCTCTCCCACAGTATCCGTTGCAATCTACGCCTGGGCCTCCCGCCGAGGAGGCCATGCAAGTGGATCGGTCTCGCCTGACCCAGGAAGAGAGGAATCGCCGTAGGGAAGAAAATCTCTGTCTTTACTGTGCCAGTACCGAGCATTTCTTGGTGGATTGCCCGATCCGTCCTCCACGTCTGGGAAACGCACGCACGCACCCAGCTCACGTGGGTGTGGCGTCTCTTGGTTCTAAGTCTGCTTCTCCACGTCTCTCGGTGCCCGTGCGGATTTCTCCTTCAGCCAACTCCTCCCTCTCAGCCATGGCCTGCCTGGACTCTGGTGCCTCTGGGAATTTCATTTTGGAGTCTTTTGTGAATAAATTCCGCATCCCGGTGACCCGTCTCGTCAAGCCGCTCTACATTTCCGCGGTCAATGGAGTCAGACTGGATTGCACCGTGCGTTACCGCACAGAACCCCTCCTGATGTGTATTGGACCCCACCACGAAAGGATTGAGCTCTTCGTTCTCCCCAACTGTACCTCTGAGGTCCTCCTCGGTCTGCCATGGCTCCGGCTTCATTCTCCCACCCTTGATTGGACCACCTGGGAGATCAAGAACTGGGACTCTGCCTGCCATGGGAAGTGCCTCTCCCCCCCTCCCAGTCCCGTCAGGCAAGCCTCTGTGCCTCCTCATGGCCCCCGTCCTGGTGTCACACTGCCCCGTGCCAGGCTTCGCCCTCTGCCCTCCCTCCCCATTCCCACTCCTGCTGTGCTGCCTGCCGTTGAGGAAACCCTCCATTCTTTCCCGGTGTCCTCATCCCAGGGGAGGCAGTTACCGGACAAAGAAAAGGGGAGACCTAAGGGGGGGGGGGGTACTGTTACGCCTAGCGCTCCGGGTCCCCGCTCCTCCCCGGAGCGCTCACGGCGTCTCTCTCCCCGCAGCGCCCCGGTCAGTCCCGCTGACCGGGAGCGCTGCACTGTCATGGCCGTCGGGGATGCGATTCGCACAGCGGGACGCGCCCGCTCGCGAATCGCATCCCAGGTCACTTACCCGTCCCGGTCCCCTGCTGTCTTGTGCTGGCACGCGCGGCTCCGCTCTCTAGGGCGCGCGCGCCAGCTCTCTGAGACTTAAAGGGCCAGTGCACCAATGATTGGTGCCTGGCCCAATTAGCTTAATTGGCTTCCACCTGCTCCCTGGCTATATCTGATCTCCTCCCTTGCACTTCCTTGCCGGATCTTGTTGCCTTGTGCCAGTGAAAGCGTTTAGTGTGTCCAAAGCCTGTGTTACCTGAACTTCTGCTATCCATCCTGACTACGAACCTTGCCGCCTGCCCCCGACCTTCTGCTACGTCTGACCTTGCCTCTGCCTAGTCCTTCTGTCCCACGCCTTCTCAGCAGTCAGCGAGGTTGAGCCGTTGCTAGTGGATACGACCTGGTTGCTACTGCCGCAGCAAGACCATCCCGCTTTGCGGCGGGCTCTGGTGAAAACCAGTAGCCTCTTAGAACCGGTCCACTAGCACGGTCCACGCCAATCCATCGCTGACACAGCGGATCCACAACCCGTAAGCCGAATCGTGACAAGGGAGACCGGTTACAGGGGGACCCACAGGGTCACGGCAGGGAGTTCTGGGAACCGGTTTAAGACAGTCCTTGAAACAAGAAGTACCCCAGCTCTTGATCTCTCCTGTGGACCAATCAAGGGTTGGGGAATGGCGTTGAAGCCACGGTAGTCCAAGGAGAATTTCGGAAGTGCAATTGGAGAGGACCAAAAACTCAATTTTTTCGTGATGAGGTCCGATGCACATTAGGAGGGGTTCCGTGCGGTAACGCACGGCACAGTCCAATCTTTCATTGTTAACACAATTGATGTAGAGGGGTCTGGCGAGACTGATCACTGGGATGTTGAACCTGTTGATGAGAGAGGCCAAAATAAAATTTCCTGCAGATCCGGAATCCAAGAAGGCCTTAGTGGAGAAGGAGAAGGTAGAGGCAGATATCCGCACAGGCACAGTAAGGCGTGGAGAAGCAGAGTTGACATCAAGAACTGTCTCACCTTTGTGCGGAGTCAGCGTACGTCTTTCCAGGCGGGGAGGACGGATAGGACAATCCTTCAGGAAGTGTTCGGTACCGGCACAGTACAGGCAAAGATTCTCCATGCGGCGTCGTGTCCTCTCTTGAGGTGTCAAGCGAGACCGGTCAACTTGCATAGCCTCCACGGCGGGAGGCACAGGAACGGATTGCAGAGGACCAGAGGAGAGAGGAGCCGGGGAGAAAAAACGCCTCGTGCGAACAAAGTCCATATCCTGGCGGAGCTCCTGACGCCTTTCGGAAAAACGCATGTCAATGCGAGTGGCTAGATGAATGAGTTCATGCAGGTTAGCAGGAATTTCTCGTGCGGCCAGAACATCTTTAATGTTGCTGGATAGGCCTTTTTTAAAGGTGGCGCAGAGGGCCTCATTATTCCAGGATAATTCGGAAGCAAGAGTACGGAATTGGATGGCGTACTCGCCAACGGAAGAATTACCCTGGACCAGGTTCAGCAGGCAGTCTCAGCAGAAGAGGCTCAGGCAGGTTCCTCAAAGACACTTCGAATTTCCGAGAAGAAGGAGTGTACAGAGGCAGTGACGGGGTCATTGCGGTCCCAGAGCGGTGTGGCCCATGACAGAGCTTTCCCAGACAGAAGGCTGACTACGAAAGCCACCTTAGACCTTTCAGTAGGAAACTGGTCCGACATCATCTCCAAGTGCAGGGAACATTGCGAAAGAAAGCCACGGCAAAACTTAGAGTCCCCATCAAATTTATCCGGCAAGGATAGTCGTAGGCCGGAAGCGGCCACTCGCTGCGGAGGAGGTGCAGGAGCTGGCGGAGGAGATGATTGCTGGAGCTGTGGTAGTAGCTGCTGTAGCATCACGGTCAGTTGAGACAGCTGATGGCCTTGTTGCGCTATCTGTTGCGACTGCTGGGCGACCACCGTGGTGAGGTCGGCGACAACTGGCAGTGGAACTTCAGCGGGATCCATGGCCGGATCTACTGTCACGATTCGGCTGGCAGGAGGTGGATCCTCTGTGCCAGAGAGGGATTGGCGTGGACCGTGCTAGTGGACCGGTTCTAAGTTACTACTGGTATTCACCAGAGCCCGCCGCAAAGCGGGATGGTCTTGCAGCGGCGGTAGTAACCAGGTCGTATCCACTAGCAACGGCTCAACCTCTCTGACTGCTGAAGATAGGCGCGGTACAAGGGAGTAGACAAGAGCAAGGTCGGACGTAGCAGAAGGTCGGGGCAGGCAGCAAGGATCGTAGTCAGGGGCAACGGCAGGAGGTCTGGAACACAGGCTAGGAACACACTAGGAAACGCTTTCACTGGCACAATGGCAACAAGATCCGGCGAGGGAGTGCAGGGGAAGTGAGGTATACATAGGGAGTGCACAGGTGAACACACTAATTAGAACAACTGTGGCGCAGTGGCCCTTTAAATCGCAGAGACCCGGCGCGCGCGCGCCCTAGGGAGCGGGGCCGCGCGCGCCGGGACAGGACCGACGGAGAGCGAGTCAGGTACGGGAGCCGGGGTGCGCATCGCGAGCGCACCCGGTCAGTGGATCTGACCGGGGCGCTGCAGTAGCGAGGATGTGGCGAGCGCTCCGGGGAGGAGCGGGGACCCGGAGCGCTCGGCGTAACAAGGAGGATACAGAAGAAGGATATAGGTTAAGAAACAGGAAGAGAATATAGAGGAGGATGTAGGAGAAGATATCGGAGGATACAGGGGAGGATACAGGAGAGTATATAGGGGAGGATAGAGGAGAGGATACAGGAGAGGATACAGGGAAGGATACAGGAGAGGATACAGGGGAGGATACAGGGGGAGGATACAGGAGGATATATGGGAGGATACAGGAGAGGATACAGGGGAGGATACAGCAGGAGAGGATACAGGGGAGGATACAGGAGAGGATACAGGAGGAGGATACAGGAGAGGATACAGGAGAGGATACAGGAGGAGGATACAGTAAAGGATACAGGGGAGGATACAGGAGGAGGATGCAGGGGAGGATACAGGAGGAGGATACAGGAGGAGGATACAGGAGAGAATAAAGAAGGAGGATACAGGAGAGGATACAGGAGAGGATACAGGGGAGAATACAGGAGGAGGATACAAGGGAGGATACAGGGGAGTATACAGGGGATGATACAGGAGAGGATACAGGAGAGAATACTGGAGGATATAGGGGAGGATACAGGGGAGGATATAGGAGTGGATAGAGGGGAGGATATGGAGGATACAGGAGGAGGATACAGAAAAAGGATATAGGTTAAGAAACAGGAAGAGACTATAGAGGAGGATGTAGGAGAAGATATAGGAGGAGGATACAGGAGAGGATACAGGGGAGGATACAGGAGGAGGATACATGAGAGGATACAGGGGAAGATACAGGAGAGGATACAGGGGAGGATACAGGAGAAGATACAGGACAGGATACAGGGGAGGATACAAGAGTGGATACAGGGGAGGATATGGAGGATACAGGAGGAGTATACAGAAGAAGGATATAGGTTAAGAAACAGGAAGAGAATATAGAGGAGGATGTAGGAGAAGATATAGGAGGAGGAGGATATATGGGAGGATACAGGAGAGGATACAGGGGAGGATACAGGAGGAATATACAGGGGAGGATACAGGAGAGGATAAATGGGAGGATACAGGGGAGGATACAGGAGTGGATACAGGGGAGGATACAGGAGAGAATACAGGGGAGGATACAGGAGAGGATACAGGAGAGGATACAGGGGAGGATACAGGAGAGGAAACAGGAGGAGGATACAGGGGAGGATACAGAAGAGGATACAGGAGTGGATACAGGGGAGGATATGGAGGATACAGTAGGAGGATACAGAAGAAGGATATAGGTTAAGAAACAGGAAGAGAATATAGAGGAGGAAGTAGGAGAAGATATAGGATGAGGAGGATAGATGGGAGGATACAGGAGGAGGATACAGGAGAGGATACAGGGGAGGATACAGGAGGAGGATACATGAGAGGATACAGGGGAGGATACAGGAGGAGGATACAGGGGGAAGATGCAGGAGAGGATACAGGGGAGGATACAGGAGAAGGATACAGGGGAAGATACAGGAGAGGATACAGGAGAGGATACAGGAGAGGATACAGGGGAGGATACAGGAGGAGGATACAGGAGGAGGATACAGGAGGAGGATTCAGGAGAGGATACAGGGGAGGATACAGGGGAGGATACAGGAGGAGGATACAGGAGGAGGATACAGGGGAGGATACAGGAGGAGGATACAGTAGAGGATACAGGAGAGGATACAGGAGGATATATGGAAGGATACAGGAGAGGATACAGGGGAGGATACAGGAGAGGATACAGGGGAGGATACAGCAGGAGAGGATACAGGGGAGGATACAGGAGAGGTTACAGGAGAGGATACAGGAGAGGATACAGGAGAGGATACAGGAGAGGATACAGGAGAGGATACAGGAGGAGGATACAGAAGGAGGATACAGGAGAGGATACAGGGGAGGATACAGGGGAGGATACAGGAGAGGATACAGGGGAGGATACAGGGGGAGGATAAAGGAGGATATATGGGAGGATACAGGAGGAGGATACAGGAGAGGATACAGGAGAGGATACAGGGGAGGATACAGCAGGAGAGGATACAGGGGAGGATACAGGAGAGGATACAGGGGAGGATACAGGAGGAGAATACAGGAGAGGATACAGGAGGAGGATACAGTAAAGGATACAGGGGAGGATGCAGGGGAGGATACAGGAGGAGGATACAGGAGGAGGATGCAGGAGAGGATAAAGGAGGAGGATACAGGAGAGGATACAGGCGAGGATACAGGGGTGGATACAGGAGAGGATACAGGAGGAGCTTACAAGGGAGGATACAGGGGAGTATACAGGGGATGATACAGGAGAGGATACAGGGGAGGATATAGGGGAGGATACAGGAGGAGGATACAGGGGAGGATACAGGAGGAGGAAACAGGGGAGGATACAGGAGTGGATACATGAGAGGATACAGGGGAGGATACAGAAGAGGATACAGGGGAGGATATAGGGGAGGATACAGGGGAGGATATAAGAGGATACAGGGGAGGATACAGGAGAGTATATAGAGGAGGATACAGGAGGATACAGGAGAGGATACAGGGGAGGATATAGGAGGATACAGGGGAGGATACAGGAGAGTATATAGAGGAGGATACAGGAGGATACAGGAGAGGATACAGGGGAGGATATAGGAGGATACAGGGAGGATACAGGAGAGTATATAGGGGAGGATAGAGGAGAGGATACAGGAGAGGATACAGGGGAGGATACAGGAAAGGATACAGGAGAGGATACAGGAGTGGATACAGGGGAGGATATGGAGGATACAGGAGGAGGATACAGAAAAAGGATATAGGTTAAGAAACAGGAAGAGAATATAGAGGAGGATGTATGAGAAGATATAGATAAAGATATATATATAGGAGGAGGAAGATATATGGGAGGATACAGGAGGAGGATACAGGAGAGGATACAGGGGAGGATACAGGGGAGAATACAGGAGTAGGATACAGGAGTAGGATACATGAGAGGATACAGGGGAGGATACAGGGGAAGAAACAGGAGAGGATACAGGGGAGGATACAGGAGAAGATACAGGAGAGGATACAGGAGAGGATACAGGGGAGGATACAGGAGTGGATACAGGGGAGGATATGGAGGATACAGGAGGAGGATACAGGGGAGGATACAGGGGAGTATACAGGAGGAGGGTACATGAAAGGATACAGGGGAGGATACAGGAGGAGGATACAGGGGAAGATACAGGAGAGGATACAGGGGAGGATACAGGAGAAGGATACAGGGGAAGATACAGAAGAGGATACAGGGGAGGATACAGGAGAGGATACAGGAGGAGGATACCGGAGGAGGATACCGGAGGAGGATACAGGGGAGGATACAGGAGAGGATACTGGAGGATATAGGGGAGGATACAGGGGAGGATACAGGAGGAGGATACAGGGGAGGATACAGGAGAGGATACATGGGAGGATACAGGGGAGGATACAGGAGTGGATACAGGGGAGGATACAGGAGAGAATACAGGGAAGGATACAGGAGAGGATACAGGAGGAGGATACAGGAGTGGATACAGGGGAGGATATGGAGGATACAGGAGGAGTATACAGAAGAAGGATATAGGTTAAGAAACAGGAAGAGAATATGGAGGAGGAAGTAGGAGAAGATATAGGAGGAGAAGGATATATGGGAGGATACAGGAGGAGGATACAGGAGAGGATACAGGGGAGGATACAGGAGAGGATACAGGGGAGGATACAGGAGAGGATACAGGGGAGGATACAGGAGGAGGATACATGAGAGGATACAGGGGAGGATACAGGGGAAGATACAGGAGAGGATACAGGGGAGGATACAGGAGAAGGATGCAGGGGAAGATACAGGAGAGGATACAGGAGAGGATACAGGGGAGGATACAGGAGAGGATACAGGAGGAGGATACAGGAGGAGGATTCAGGAGAGGATACAGGGGAGGATACAGGAGGAGGATACAGGAGGAGGATACAGGAGAGGATACAGGGGAGGATACAGGAGGAGGATACAGGAGGAGGATACAGGAGGAGGATTCAGGAGAGGATACAGGGGAGGATACAGGAGGAGGATACAGGAGGAGGATACAGGAGACGATACAGGGGAGGATACAGGAGGAGGATACAGGGGAGATTACAGGGGAGGATACCGGAGGAGGATTCAGGAGAGGATACAGGGGAGGATATAGGAGGAGGATACAGGAGGAGGATACAGGGGAGGATACAGGAGGAGGATACAGGAGAGGATACAGGAGAGGATACAGGGGAGGATACAGGAGAGGATACAGGGGAGGATACAAGGGAGGATACAGGGGAGGTTACAGGGGAGGATACATGGGAGGATACAGGAGAGGATACAGGGGAGGATACAGGGAAGGATACAGGAGTGGATACAGGGGAGGATACAGGAGAGAATACAGGGGAGGATACAGGAGAGGATACAGGGGAGGATACAGGAGAGGATACATGGGAGGATACAGGAGAGGAAACAGGAGGAGGATACAGGGGAGGATACAGAAGAGGATACAGGAGGAGGATAGAGGAGTGGATACAGGGGAGGATATGGAGGATACAGGAGGAGGATACAGAAGAAGGATATAGGTTAAGAAACAGGAAGAGAATATAGAGGAGGATGTAGGAGAAAATATAGGAGGAGGAGGATATATGGGAGGATACAGGAGAGGATACAGGAGGAGGATACAGGGGGAGGATACAGGAGAAGAATATAGGGGAGGATACAGGAGGAGGATACAGGGGAGGATACAGGAGAGGATACTGGAGAAGATATAGGAGGGGGAGGTATATGGGAGGATACAGGAGGAGGATACAGGAGAGGATACAGGAGGAGGATACAGGAGAGGATACAGGGGGAGGATACAGGAGGAGGATACAGGGGAGGATACATGGGAGGATACAGGAGGAGGATACAGGGGAGGATATATGGAAAGATACAGGAGAGGATAGAGGAGGAGGATATATGGGAGGATACAGGAGAGGATACAGGGGAGGATACAGGAGGAGGATACAGGAGAGGATACAGGAGAGGATACAGGAGGAGGATATATGGGAGGATACAGGAGAGGATACAGGAGGAGGATACAGGGGAGGATATAGGGGAGGAAACAGGAGGAGGATATATGGGAGGATACAGGAGAGGATGCAGAAGAGGATACAGGAGGAGGATATATGGGAGGATACAGGAGAGGATACAGGAGGAGGATACAGGGGAGGATATAGGGGAGGATACAGGAGAGGATACAGGAGGAGGATACAGGAGGAGGATATATGGGAGGATACAGGAGGAGGATCATCTATTATAAGTAGGTTTTGGTTTTTATTAGGGGAACGTCTCACCAAGAGCTGGTGTTATATGTAATTTACCAATAGGAATGTTTTATTTCCATGTTTTATCAGGGTAAAGTAATAATATTTATTTGTATAGCGCCAACAGATTCAGCAGCACTTTACAATTGTTGAGGGTCCAAATATGGACAAATATCAAACATTACAATAATATGCACTAAATATTCAAACAGGATATCACTGTCCCTATCACTGTCCCTATCACTGTCCCCATCACTGCCCCTCATCACTGTCTCTCATCACTGCCCCTCATCATTTTTCCTATCACTGTCCCCATCATTGTCCCCAATATTGACCCCATCACTGCCCCTTATCACTGTCTCCTAGCACTGTCCCCATCACTGCCCCTTATCACTGTCTCTCATCACTGTCTCCCATAACTGTCCCTATCACTGTCCCCATAACTGTCTTCAATACTGTCCCCATCACTGTCCCTCATCACTGTCCCCATCACTGTCCTTCATCACTGTCACCAATCACTGTCACCCATTACTGTCCCCATTGCTGCCCCAATCACTGTCACCTATCACTGTCCCCCATTACTGTCCCCATCACTGTCACCCATTACTGTCCCCATCACTGTCACCATCACTGTCACCATTACTGTCCCCATCACTGTCACCCATCACTGCCCCATCACTGTCACCTATCACTGTCACCATTACTGCCCCCATCACTGTCACCTATCACTGTCACCATTACTGTCCCAATCACTGTCACCCATTACTGTCCCCATCACTGCCCCATCACTGTCACCTATCACTGTCACCATTACTGCCCCCATCACTGTCACCTATCACTGTCACCATTACTGTCCCAATCACTGTCACCCATTACTGTCCCCATCACTGCCCCATCACTGTCACCTATCACTGTCACCATTACTGCCCCCATCACTGTCACCTATCACTGTCACCATTACTGTCCCCATCACTGTCCCCATCACTGCCCCATCACTGTCACCTATCACTGTCTCCATTACTGCCCCCATCACTGTCAGCCATTATTGTCCTCATCACTGCCCCATCACTGTCACCTATCACTGTCCCATCACTGTCATCTATCACTGCCCCATCACTGTCACCTATCACTGTCATCCATCACTGCCCCATCACTGTCACCTATCACTGTCACCATTACTGTCCCCATCACTGTCACCTATCACTGTCACCCATTACTGTCCCCATCACTGTCAACTATCACTGTCACCCATTACTGCCCCCATCACTGTCACCTATCACTGTCACCATTACTGTTCCCATCATTGCCCCATCACTGTCACCTATCACTGTCCCCCATTACTGTCCCCATCACTGTCAGCCATTACTGTCCCCATCACTGTCAGCCATTACTGTCCCCATCACTGCCCCATCACTGCCACCTATCACTGTCCCCATCACTGTCACCCATTACTGTCCCCATCACTGCCCCATCACTGTCACCTATCACTGTCCCCCATTACTGTCCCCATCACTGTCAGCCATTACTGTCCCCATCAATATCACCTATCACTGTCACCATTACTGTCACCTATCACTGTCACCCATTACTGTCCCCATCACTGTCCCCCATTACTGTCCCCATCACTGTCAGCCATTACTGTCCCCATCACTGTCACCTATCACTGTCCCCCATTACTGTCCCCATCACTGTCACCCATTACTGTCCCCATCGCTGCCCCAATCACTGTCATCTATCACTGTCCCCCATTACTGTCCCCATCACTGTCACCCATCACTGCCCCATCACTGTCACCTATCACTGTCACCCATTACTGTCCCCATCACTGTCACCTATCACTGTCACCATTACTGCCCCCATCACTGTCACCTATCACTGTCACCATTACTGTCCCAATCACTGTCACCCATTACTGTCCCCATCACTGCCCCATCACTGTCACCTATCACTGTCACCATTACTTCCCCCATCACTGTCACCTATCACTGTCACCATTACTGTCCCCATCACTGTCACCCATTACTGTCCCCATCACTGCCCCATCACTGTCACCTATCACTGTCACCATTACTGCCCCCATCACTGTCAGCCATTATTGTCCCCATCACTGCCCCATCACTGTCACCTATCACTGCCCCATCACTGTCACCTATCACTGTCCCATCACTGTCATCCGTCACTGCCCCATCACTGTCACCTATCACTGTCACCATTACTGTCCCCATCACTGTCACCTATCACTGTCACCCATTACTGTCCCCATCACTGTCACCTATCACTGTCACCCATTACTGTCCCCATTACTGTCCCCATCACTGTTACCTATCACTGTCACTATTACTGTCCCCATCACTGCCCCATCACTGCCACCTATCACTGTCCCCATCACTGTCACCCATTACTGTCCCCAATCATTGTCCCCCATTACTGTCCCCATCACTGTCAGCCATTACTGTCCCCATCACTGTCACCTATCACTGTCACCATTACTGTCACCTATCACTGTCACCCATTACTGTCCCCATCACTGTCCCCATCACTGTCCCCCATTACTGTCCCCATCACTGTCAGCCATTACTGTCCCCATCACTGTCACCCATTACTGTCCCCATCACTGTCAGCCATTACTGTCCCCATCACTGTCACCTATCACTGTCCCCCATTACTGTCCCCATCACTGTCACCCATTACTGTCCCCATCACTGCCCCATCACTGTCACCTATCACTGTCATCCATTCTGCACTGGGGGAGATGACACCTTCATCACTATCAGTCCGTGGTTATAGGGAAGGGGGGTATATTCTTTGTTTTTATATTACACCCCCTCCATAGATCAGGCTCCAGCAGTCAGTGTTCTCTTATATTCTTCATATATTCACAGAGACAACAATATCCATGACTGGATGGGATTCCTGGGAGATTTATGACACAATGGGGACATTGATCAAAGGATTTAGACAGTTTTTTCCCATCTAAAATTTTCGCACAGAAAGTCGCAGTCTATATTCGTGCAACTTTTTTGAGACTTTTGTTATAGAGGACTTTTAGTTTCCTGCAGCATAGTAGTCTATAATAGATCAAAAAATGCTGTGGTCCGGAATTTATCAATTGCAACTGTTCACAGAAAAGATGTCAGACCATGCTGAAGCACCCTTAAATAAAATCTAAACTACAGTCCGTGGGCAAAATGCGCAAAATTTATCAAGAGCCATGCAACAGTTCGTAAATTAGGCTCACAATAGACCGGACTAATGCGCTGAACATTGTTCTATATTGATGACTAAAATAGAGAGGGATGATAAATGTCCCCAATGTTTTCTAGATGACGCCAGGTCTGTGCGACCATTAATGGAACTTCTGTCCCCAGTGATCTCCAACCTGGGGCCCTGTGACCATTACAGAAATACTGACAGCCGAGGAGCCACAGGTTAGGAAAGTGTCAGCTCTGGGAGCAAAGGTCCAGTCCCTGGAGAATCAAAGGTCCAATCCCTGGAGAATCAAAGGTTCAGTCCCTGGAGAATCAAAGGTCCAGTCCCAGGAGAATCAAAGGTCCAGACCCTGGAGAATCAAAGGTCCAGACCCTGGAGAATCAAAGGTCCAGACCCATGAGAGTCAAAGGTCCAGACCCTGGGGAGTCAAAGGTTCAAACCCTGGAGAATCAAAGGTCCAGACCCTGGAGAATCAAAGGTCCATTCCCTGGAGAATCAAAGGTCCAGACCCATGAGAGTCAAAGGCCCAGATCCTGGAGAGTCAAAGGTTCAAACCCTGGATAATCAAAGATCCAGATCCTGGAGAGTCAAAGGTCCAGACCCCGGAGAGTCAAAGGTCCAGACCTCGGAGAGTCAAAGGTCCAGACCTCGGAGAGTCAAAGGTCCAGACCCTGGAGAGTCAAAGGTTCAGTCCATGGAGAATCAAAGGTCCAGACCCATGAGAGTCAAAGGCCCAGACCCCGGAGAGTCAAAGGCCCAGACCCCGGAGAGTCAAAGGTCCAGACCCCAGAGAGTAAAAGATCCAGACCCCGGAGAGTCAAAGGTTCAAACCCCGGAGAATCAAAGGTCCAGACCCTGGAGAGTCAAAGGTCCAGACCCCGGAGAATCAAAGGTCCAGACCCCGGAGAATCAAAGGTCCAGACCCCGGAGAGTCAAAGGTCCAGACCCCGGAGAGTCAAAGGTCCAGACCCCGGAGAATCAAAGGTCCAGACCCCGGAGAATCAAAGGTCCAGACCCCGGAGAGTCAAAGGTCCAGCCCCTGGAGAGTAAAAGGTCCAGACCCTGGAGCGTCAAAGGTCCAGACCCTGGAGCGTCAAAGGTCCAGACCCCAGAGATTCAAAGGTCCAGACCCCGGAGAATCAAAGGTCCAGACCCTGGAGAATCACAGGTCCAGACCCTGGAGAATCAAAGGTCCAGACCCCTGAGAATCAAAGGTTGAAACCCCGGAGAATCAAAGGTCCAGACCCCGGAGAATCAAAGGTCCAGACCCTGGAGAATCAAAAGGTCCAGACCCCGGAGAGTCAAATGTCAGGTTGAAGGTGAATGAGCTCGGCTGCTGTAATGTGATCTGCCCCGGGGCAGAGAGGCAGCTGTGTCCTAGGCAGCTGCCTCTACCTCCTGCCCATCTCCCTGATACATAATACTGAGAATCTTGTTGTTATTGCTAATAGAAGGAAGAGCTGAATATATTTACAGTAGACAGGATTATGTCCAAGTCACCGTGAAACGCCTTTAATGCAATAATTATGGGAGATCTTCTATGGAGCCGGGCGTGGAGATCGCCCACATATTTATTTTTAGCTTTTCTTTGCTATAGAACAGTCTCTGCATTGAAGTTTGGGAAACCGGGGAGAGCAGGGGCTGCGCAAATATCTGAGGCCTGTGACCAGTGAATCTCTACAGTCCCATATACGTCTCTACAGTCCCATACACGTCTCTACAGTCCCATACACGTCTCTACAGTCCCATACACGTCTCTACAGTCCCATACACGTCTCTACAGTCCCATATACGTCTCTACAGTCCCATATGCGTCTCTACAGTCCCATATGCGTCTCTACAGTCCCATATGCGTCTCTACAGTCCCATATGCGTCTCTACAGTCCCATATACGTCTCTACAGTCCCTTATACGTCTCTACAGTCCCATACACGTCTCTACAGTCCCATACCCGTCTCTACAGTCCCATACCCGTCTCTACAGTCCCATACACGTCTCTACAGTCCCATACACGTCTCTACAGTCCCATACACGTCTCTACAGTCCCATACACGTCTCTACAGTCCCATATACGTCTCTACAGTCCCACACACGTCTCTACAGTCCCACACACGTCTCTACAGTCCCACACACGTCTCTACAGTCCCACACACTTCTCTACAGTCCCATACACGTCTCTACAGTCTCATACACGTCTCCACAGTCCCATACACGTCTCCACAGTCCCATACACATCTCTATAGTCCCATATACATCTCTACAGTCCCATATACGTCTCTACAGTCCCATATACGTCTCTACAGTCCCACACACGTCTCTACAGTCCCACACACGTCTCTACAGACCCACATACGTCTCTACAGTCCCATACACTTCTCTACAGTCCCATACACATCTCCACAGTCCCATATATGTCTCTACAGTCCCATATACGTCTCTACAGTCCCATATACATCTCTACAGTCCCGTACACTTCTCTACAGTCCCATACACGTCTCTACAGTCCCATATACATCTCTACAGTCCCATATACATCTCTACAGTCCCATATACGTCTCTACAGTCCCATACACGTCTCTACAGTCCCATATACGTCTCTACAGTCCCATATATGTCTCTACAGTCCCATATACATCTCTACAGTCCCAAATACGTCTCTACAGTCCCATATACGTCTCTACAGTCCCATACATGTCTCTACAGTCCCAAACATGTCTCTACAGTCCCATATAAGTCTCTACAGTCTCATACACGTCTTTACAGTCCCATATATGTCTCTACAGTCCCATATATGTCTTTACAGTCCCATATACGTCTCTACAGTCCCATACATGTCTCTACAGTCCCATACAAGTCTCTACAGTCCCATATATGTCTTTACAGTCCCATATACGTCTCTACAGTCCCATATACGTCTCTACAGTCCCATATATGTCTGCTATGATTTAGATATGTCTACAACACAACCATAAGGGACTGGAGAACCTAAATGGTCAAAATACGGGGAGACATTAGAAGCTGAAGAGTTAGGGTCAATGTGGGATTCCGCCTCAAATTAAAGCCCATAGACTTCTATAAGATTCCGGAATCCCATTCACACGTCTGAATTTCTACTTACATCCTCAGGCGGAAATTCAGACATGTGAATGGGAGTGCGGAATCCCATAGAAGTCTATGGGCATTAAAGGGGTACTCTGGTGGAAAACTTTTTTTTTCTTAATGAACTGGTGCCAGAAAGTTAAACAGATTTGTAAATGACTTCTATTAAAAAATCTTTACCCTTCCAGTACTTTTTAGCAGCTGTATGCTACAGAGGAAATTCTATACTTTTTGAATTTCTTTTTTGTCTTGTCCACAGTGCTCTCTGCTGACACCTGCTGCCCGTATCAGGAACTGTTCAGAGCAGGAGAAAATCCCCATAGCGAACCTATGCTGCTCTGGACAGTTCCTGAGACGGACAGAGGTGTCAGCAGAGAGCACTGTGGACAAGACAAAAAAGAAATTCAAAAAGAAAAGAATTTCCTCTGTAGCATCCAGCTACTAAAAAGTACTGGAAGGGTAAATATTTTTTAATAGACGTCATTTACAAAAATGTTGTTCACCGGAGTACCCCTTTAATTTGAAGTGAAATTCCGCAAGCGTAAATTCTGCCGTGTGCATAGACCCTAAATGTATAAACAGGAGATTTCAGCCTCAGATATTGATGCATTTGATTATTTCCAGTGCAAATGATTTGCGCATCTGTTTACTTTGAGGGGGGAATTTATCATTAGTGCAGATTTTTGCACAAAGCGAAACCTGCCGCACAAGTGTGTGATTTTTCCAGTTCCACAAAATGTACGATATTGCGCACATTCTGGAGTCCGCCGGTTATTGATGTGCAGAAAACATTTGTGCAAGTGATAAATTCAGCGCAGCTCCTACCGCTGCCCCTGAAATAATGATGAACTCAGCGAAGACAACATAAAAAATAGCGCAAAAATTAAATAGTTTTGTCTCAAGTCAATGCACAAAATAAAAAATGCTGCATGCGTAGTTTTCCAGGTATATGTCGGATGACCCCCCCCCCCCCCCCCATATTCACTATGTTATGTAAGATTACAGCAGAATATGATCAAACATAACAGTGAATTATATATATTTATTATTGTAACTAATATCGCTGCAAAAACCCAAATCACAAGGGAAGTCGTCCCATTAGAATATATCATAAAGTGCTGAAGCGCCAAAGATGACTAAAGCAGCAGCTCAGTCAGTGACCGTAGGAAAGGCACAGGAGCGCCGCCTGGTGGAGAGAACCTGCATATAACTAGGTGGAATGTTCAGAATTTTTGTACTATGATATATTTCCAAGAGTAGGTTCAGACATAAGGGGGAATATTAAAAAAATTTAAAAAAAAGAAGCGATCTGGTTGGTTGCTATGACAACTGGTCAACTTTTCCTCTACACCGGTTTTGATAAATTCCCCCCATTAGTGACTGAGTTGAGATTCCAGCAGTTTTATTGAGCCCGATCTCTGCAGAACCAGAACAATTCACAGTAACCATATATGTTTTCACTGCATTTGCGCATTCGGGGTGCGCCGGGGAGTTGGCCGCCATTTTAATATTAAATCTTGAGCAAACAGATAAGGTCTTTACTGGACGGTCTCGTTCTCTCGTTCTTATCCTATCTGCTGTGTACTACAATTACCAGCATCTTATTAGGTAAGAGAATATATAATATAATAATAATAAAATAATAATATTAATAATAATAATAACAATAATAATATAATATGATAATAAAAATATAAGAATAATAATGATGATAATAATAATAATATAATAAAATAATAATAACTATAATAATAATATAATAATAATAATAACAATGATAATAACAATTTTATATAATATATTAATAATAATATAATAATAATAACAATAATAATAATTATTATATATATTATTTATATATAAATTGCGGGACTATACAAATTGTAACACCAAGTCTGTACAGTGACCCCCCCGACATACGATCATTTCAGCATACGATCACTCTCCATCACATGGTGAAGGCGGCATCAACATCCGATGCTTTTGTATGTCGGGGCCATCGCATAAACGGCTATCCGGCAGCGTAGACTGCTTCAGCTGCCCCCGGATAGCCATTTACGGTGCCCCGTGAGCTCCGGTGATGTCTCTTACCTGTCCTCGGGGCTCCGGCGCGTCCTCTTCAGGATCCCCTCCATCGCCGGCGCTCTCCATCGTCGTCATCACGTTGCTGCGCACGACGTCCCGTCATCCAATAGTAGCGGCGTGTGTAGCGACGTGATGGCGGCGACGGAGAGCGCGGATGTCGGGGAAGCAGAGGCCTTGCCGGAGCGTTGGGGACACCCTGGGAACGCGGCGACAGCGATGGACGGCGACATCCAGAGCAGCAGTGACGGTCCAGAGCGACGGGGACAGGTGAGTACAACTTCCTCTAACAGTGGTCTACAACCTGCGGACCTCCAGATGTTGCAAAACTACAACACCCAGCATGCCCGGACAGCCAACGGCTGTCCGGGCATGCTGGGTGTTGTAGTTTTGCAACATCTGGAGGTCCGCAGGTTGTAGACCACTGTCCTATACTTTACATTGCACCGATCCCTCAACATACGATGGTTGCAACAAACGATCCATTTGGAACGGATTACCATCGCATGTTGAGGGACCACTGTAGTTTATGTAGCCCCCTGCACCATCTGCAGGTTACATTATGTAGGATGTTCGAGTAACTCGTTGAAAATGAGATTCAGAAAACATGTTTCAGATGTTAAAAGCAATATTACAGGCATCTCTATGTTATCCCGCCATTTCAGGGAGGTACATAGAGGAGATGTGACTGGTCTACAGGTATCTGGGGTTGAAAGGGTTACTTTGGGTCCGAGGGGAGGAGACCTTAGGAATAGGCTTTATAACAGGGAAGCATACTGGATATTTCTCCTAGGCACAAGGGACCCCCTCGGACTTAATAAAAGAATGGATTTAGCACTTACTTGTCCCTAGACCCTAAAGAGTAATTAGGAGACATGTACCAAGCCCGTGCGTGTCTTCATGCCTGGACAAGGTATAATGTTCTATATGCTATTAAATCACCTTCGCTTTTGAGTGTAGGAATAATATAACGTTCCATGGTATATATATAAATTAAATAGTTGGGTTATTATTCTTGCAGATGGTTTTCATTTCATTTGAAGAAAATGTACAATAATAATACGCATTTAGGTTTACCCAGGTGTGAACACAACCCAAACTAATGCTTCCCAATCCGATATTCCAGCACCATGGCCCTCATTTACTTGTTTTGTTTGGTTTTTTTGTCGCATCTTTGTCTGCGCCATGTAGTAGACATTGTGCGCCAGTCTGCAACACGATGCGACATTTTTTCCCGACGGACCCGATGTGGATTCTCCCAAACCGGAGGCGTAACCCGACATTTCTGAGCTTTCCCATTTATTTATAAAGGTTTCCAACCCGAATTTGTTGTATTGTTGTGGATTTTTTCCCGACAACTCAGAGGAGATGGAAACCAAAATCAACAAAACCCAGTGCGACAAACAGGATGCAACATAATAATAAATACCAGGGAAAAAAGCAACATAATAATAATAAATACCAGGGGAAAAAACAACATAATAATAAATACCAGGGGAAAAAGCAACATAATAATAAATACCAGGGGAAAAAGCAACATAATAATAAATACCAGGGGAAAAAGCAACATAATAATAAATACCAGGGGAAAAGCAGCATAATAATAAATACCAGGGGAAAAAGCAGTCGGGTAAGAAAGCAACATAGACTTACAACCCGATTTTCTAAGTAATTGAAGGCCCATGTCTTGTATTAGAACGATTTTACTATGACGAATTTTGTGTATTTTAAGACGTTCATTGTGATTACTTGTTATCTACGACTAAGCACTTAGGTGCGAAACGCGTCAGATTATCCTGTGTATTGCGTTATACTGGAATAAAGAAATTCAAAGTTCTTACTGCAAACTACAGCTCTGCGCCGGACTTTCTTTTTTGCTGTAAATAATAATATAATAATAACAATAATAATATAATAATAATAACAATAACAATAACAATTTTATATAATATATTAATAATAATAATAATAATATAATAATAATAATAATTATATAATAGAAAATAATTATTATAATAATACTATAATATATTGATAATAATAACAACAACAATAATGATAATAATATTATAATTATAATAATAATATAAAATAATATTATAACTAATAATAATAAAAATGATAATGATAATATAATAACAATAATGATAATAACAATAATAATAAAACAATAACAATAATAATAACAATAATAATAATATAATAATA
Organism: Hyla sarda; assembly: GCF_029499605.1. NCBI lineage: Eukaryota > Metazoa > Chordata > Amphibia > Anura > Hylidae > Hyla > Hyla sarda. The sequence continues at coordinate 145,162,979 of NC_079198.1, read as the reverse complement.
ATATAATATAATAATAACAATAATAATAATAACAATAATAATAATTATTATTATATAATATAAAATAATTATTATAATAATACTATAATACATTAATAATAACAACAAAAATAATAATATTATAATAATAATAATGATAATGATAATAATAATAATATAATAACAATAATGATAACAATAATAACAATAATAATAATGATAATAACAATAATAATAATAACAATAATAACAATAATAATAATAATAATGATAATAATAATAACAATAATAATAGTTCTTCACCTTCTACATATTTACAGTTCTATATTATCCACAATCTTCTCTCATATCTTCCATGTATAACTACAGTGAATCTGCTGCTCTGTGGCTACAATGTAACTGATACAAGTTTATACTGAACTTAACCCCTTCGTGACCCAGCGATTTCTTTCTTTTTTTTTTGCTCACGTTTTTTTTACCCATAACTTTTTTTATTTTACCACTGACGAGTTGTATCAGGGTTTCCTATTTGTGGGACAAGTTGTACATTTCATTGGCGCACTTTATTTTAATATATAATGTATTACGGAGCCATAAAAAGATACATGTAAGGCAAGATTGAAAAAAATATGGGGCAATAATTTTTTCAGGGTTCGCAATACAGTAAACCTAACATGCTATCTTTACTCTATGAGTCCGTATGATTCCAATTATACCAAACTTGGGTAATTTTTGTTTCGTATTTTTTTTTTGAAAACTTGAAAAAAAATAAGTTTGTTTAATGCCGTGTTCTGACCCCTATAACTTTTAAATTTTTTCACCTACAGAGCTATGTTAGGGTTTATTTTTTTTTTTGGGGGGGGGACCATGAGTTGTAGTTTTTGCGTATATATGGCTTTTTGATCACTTTTTATGTGACCACAAATCGGCAATATTGGCATTTTTGCCATTAGTTTACGACTTTTACCGCGCAGCATCAGGAACATCATAATTTAACAGTTCTGACAATTACGCACACGGTGATACCAAATATGTTTATTTTTATTTATTTTTTACAGTGTTTTATTTGAACTTTTATTAGAGGGAGGATTTTTTTTAAATATTTTTTAAAACTGATAAATGATCAATACTATGCAATAGCAAAGCATTGATTAGCATAAGCCAAAATTTACCAACCAGGGTGCCTTAAGCTGTTGCAAAACTACAACTCCCAGCATGCTGGAAGTTGTAGTTTTGAAACAGCTGGAGGCACCTTGGTTGGGAAAGACTGTAAAAAGCAATCTAATGATTGCTTATAAAAGTCCCCTAGATACACTTAAAAAGGGAGTAAAATAAAATTTTAAAAACAGTTTTTAAAAAATCTTTAAAAAATCCTCTCCCCTAATAAAAAAAAAAAAGTTTAGATCAACCCCCTTATATTTATCAAATACCAAAAATAAATATATTTGGTATCAGGGCGAGCAGAAATGTCCCAATTATTAAAATATACTGTTATTAAAATCACGCGGCAAACGGCGTGTTCTGGGGAAAAAAAATACCAAACACCAGGATTGCTGCATTAAAAAAGTGATAAAAAAAAATAAATAAAAAAATCTCATCTACTACAGATCACAGCACCAAAAATGAGCCCTCATACAGGCCTGTAGACAAGAAAATAAAGACGTTATAGGAATCAAAATTAGGGGATTTCAAGCATTTATTGATTTCTTTTTTTTATTATTAGTATCAATATTATTAACATAAAAAAACTATAAAAACTAATTTAATTCGGTGTCGCTGTAATTGCACATAAAAATGGACACACGCTTAAAAATGGAAGTTTCTTAAAATTAGCAAAATTGGATTTTTTTTTCAATTTTATCCCACATATATTATTTTTTTTACATTTCATCCTACAAATATCTTAATTTTTTTTTAATTTCATACCGCAAGTAATCTTTTTTTTCCATTTCTTCCCACAAATCATTTTTTTTGTTCAATTTCATTCTGCTAAATATTTTTTTTTTATCAATTTCATCCCACAAATATTTTTTTTTATTTCATCCCAAAAACATGTTAAAATGGAAGTCTCCAAAATGTGCAAATTTTTATTTTATTTCAGCCCACACTTTTTTTTTCCATTTATTCCCACAAATATTTTTTTCCATTTTGTCCCGCAAATATTTATATATATATATTTTTTTTAATCAATTTTATCCTACAAATATTTTTTTTTCCATTTCATCCCACAAAGAATTTTTTTTTCAATTTCATCCCACAAATATCAGATCAATACGTAAAAATAGAAGTCTTCAAAATTGGCAAAATTTTATTCTTTTTCAATTTAATCCCCGAAATTATATATATATTTTTTTTTCAGCTGCGCAGTATAGATTAGGGTAAAATGATGGGCGTCATTACAAAGTACAATTAGTCCTGCAAACAAAAGAAACAAGACCTCAAATAGGTCTATAAATGGAAAGGTGAAAGATTAATAATTTAAAAAATTTAAATAAACAACATTTTTTAATTTAAAACATTTAAAGAAAACAAAATTAATTAAAATAAAAGTTCATAAATAAATAAATTACTAATAAAATAAATAAATGTAATTAAAAATGTATAAAAATAAATAAAATAAATAAAAATGAATACATAAATAAATAAAAAATCTAATTGTCAATAAGGGGTTAAGGCGCGCGTGTCGCTGTATTTCATGCTCCTATTCTTCCTCCTTGTTTCCCGGTTACGGTTACGTTGTGTCGGTGTCGCTCACATACAAGGCGCTGTGTTCAGCCCTCGGTCCTCACAGTAAACAATCCGTCTCCTAGCAACCGATCACACGACCAATCCCGGCTTCGCCCTGACATTCCTGAATGAAAGAAAGTGACAAGTGTTATAGTTGAAGTGACAGGGTGGAGGGGGCACGAGGTCTCTGCTCTGCACCTCCTGGATCAGCTGTCCTGCGCTCGGTCCTCGGTCTCCGGGATGAGGTAAGAAGGGGTCACATGGGTCCTTATATAGTGTAGATTGCGGCTACAAAGAGCGTCTCCCTCCTTGGAGGACCCAGTCCACACATCATATGGACGTTGCATTGATTTCAGTGGGGACTGTTTAATTCTTCATCTCTCCTGTGGTGGCGCTGCTGGGACACTGAACACTTACTGCCGGATACCCTCTTGGATTAGATCTGATCGTTGGGATTAGATGTGATTAGAGCAGTGTTCCTCAACTAGGGTGCCTCCAGCTGTTGAAAAACTACAACTCCCAGTATGCCAAGCAGTAAGTATCATGGTCCGGGCACCGGATGGGAGACCAACAGCAATACTCAGAGCAGGGCTTCCCAACCAGGGTGCCTCCAGCTGTTGCAAAATACAACTCCCAGTATGCTAAGCAGCAAGTATCATGGTCTGGGCAGTGGATGGGAGACTGACAGCAATACTCAGAGCAGGGCTTCCCAACCAGGGTGCCTCCAGCTGTTGCAAAATACAACTCCCAGTATGCTAAGCAGCAAGTATCGTTGTCTGGGCAGTGGATGGGAGACTGACAGCAATACTCAGAGCAGGGCTTCCCAACCAGGGTGCCTCCAGCTGTTGAAAAATGACAACACCCAGTATACTAAGCAGCAAGTATAATGGTCTGGGCACAGAGCCGGCCTTAGGTGTTCAGGCGCCCTGTGCGAGCTAGCCTTGTGCCCCCCCCCCCCCATAAACTTACACAAAGAGGAAAAAAAATCTTTGTGAGAAATATATATTTTTTATATTTAATCACTCCCCTGCCCCTTAATCAGTCCCATGTACCCCTTCACCAGTCCTCTGCCCCCCTTAATCAGATGCAGTATAGTTTCCCCCACATTTGGTGCAGTATAGTTCCCTCACATTAGGTGCAGTATAGTTCTCCCCACATTAGGTGCAGTATAGTTCTCCCCACATTAGGTGCAGTATAGTTCTCCCCACATTAGGTGCAGTATAGTTCCCCCACATTAGGTGCAGTATAGTTCTCCCCACATTAGGTGCAGTATAGTTCTCCCCACATTAGGTGCAGTATAGTTCCCCCACATTAGGTGCAGTATAGTTCTCCCCACATTAGGTGCAGTATAGTTCTCCCCACATTAGGTGCAGTATAGTTCTCCCCACATTAGGTGCAGTATAGTTCCCCCACATTTGGTGCAGTATAGTTCCCTCACATTAGGTGCAGTATAGTTCTCCCCACATTAGGTGCAGTATAGTTCTCCCCACATTAGGTGCAGTATAGTTCTCCCCACATTAGGTGCAGTATAGTTCCCCCCACATTAGGTGCAGTATAGTTCTCCCCACATTAGGTGCAGTATAGTTCTCCCCACATTAGGTGCAGTATAGTCCCCCACATTAGGTGCAGTATAGTTCTCCCCACATTAGGTGCAGTATAGTTCTCCCCACATTAGGTGCAGTATAGTTCTCCCCACATTAGGTGCAGTATAGTTCTCCCCACATTAGGTGCAGTATAGTTCTCCCCACATTAGGTGCAGTATAGTTCTCCCCACATTAGGTGCAGTATAGTTCTCCCCACATTAGGTGCAGTATAGTTCTCCCCACATTAGGTGCAGTATAGTTCTCCCCACATTAGGTGCAGTATAGTTCTCCCCACATTAGGTGCAGTATAGTTCTCCCCACATTAGGTGCAGTATAGTTCCCCCCACATTAGGTGCAGTATAGTTCTCCCCACATTAGGTGCAGTATAGTTCTCCCCACATTAGGTGCAGTATAGTTCTCCCCACATTAGGTGCAGTATAGTTCTCCCCACATTAGGTGAAGTATAGTTCCCTCACATTAGGTGCAGTATAGTTATCCCCATATTAGGTGCAGTATAGTTCCCCCACATTAGGTGCAGTATAGTTCTCCCCACATTAGGTGCAGGTTCCCCACATTAGGTGCAGTATAGTTCCCCACATTAGGTGCAGTATAGTTCCCCCACATTAGGTTGGCAGTATAGTTCCCCCACATTAGGTGCAGTATAGTTCCCCAAATTAGGTAGTAGAAGGTTCCCCACATTAGGTAGAAGCAGGTTCCCCACATTAGGTAGAAGCAGGTTCCCCACATTAGGTAGAAGCAGGTTCCCCACATTAGATAGTAGCAGGTTCCCCACATTAGGTAGAAGCAGGTTCCCCACATTAGGTAGTAGCAGGTTCCCCATATTAGGTAGAAGCAGGTTCCCCATATTAGATAGTAGCAGGCTCCCCACATTAGGTAGTAGCAGGTTCCCCACATCAGGTAGTAGCAGGTTCTCTACATAGCAGGTTCCCCACATTAGATAGTAGCAGGTTCCCCACATTATGTAGAAGCAGGTTCCCCACATAAGGTAGAAGCAGGTTCCCCACATTAGGTAGTAGCAGGTTCCCCACATTAGGTAGTAGCAGGTTCCCCACATTAGGTAGTAGCAGGTTCCCCACATTAGGTAGTAGCAGGTTCCCCATATTAGGTAGAAGCAGGCTCCCCACATTAGGTAGTAGCAGGTTCCCCACATTAGGTAATTGCAGGTTCCCCACATTATGCAGAGGCAGGCTCCCCACATTATGTAGAAGCAGGTTCCCCACATTAGGTAGTAGCAGGTTCCCCACATTAGGTAGTAGCAGGTTCCCCACATTAGGTAGTAGCAGGTTTCCCACATTAGGTAGTAGCAGGTTCCCCATATTAGGTAGTAGCAGGCTCCCCACATTAGGTAGTAGCAGGTTCCCCACATTAGGTAGTGGCAGGTCCCCCACATTAGGTAGTAGCAGGTTCCCCACATTAGGTAGTGGCAGGTTCCCCACATTAGGTAGTAGCAGGTTCCCCATATTACATAGTTACATAGTTAGTACGGTCGAAAAAAGACATATGTCCATCAAGTTCAACCAGGGAATTAAGGGGTAGCAGGTTCCCCACATTATGTAGAAGCAGGTTCCCCACATTAGGTAGTAGCAGGTTCCCCATATTAGGTAGTAGCAGGTTCCCCACATTAGGTAGTAGCAGGTTCCCCACATTAGGTAGTAGCAGGCTCCCCACATTAGGTAGTAGCAGGTTCTCCACATTAGGTAGTAGCAGGCTCCCCACATTAGGTAGTAGCAGGTTCCCCACATTAGGTAGTAGCAGGTTCCCCACATTAGGTAGTAGCAGGTTCCCCATATTAGGTAGTAGCAGGTTCCCCATATTAGGTAGTAGCAGGTTCCCCACATTAGGTAGTAGCAGGCTCCCCACATTAGGTAGTAGCAGGCTCCCCACATTAGGTAGTAGCAGGTTCCCCACATTAGGTAGTAGCAGGCTCCCCATATTAGGTAGTAGCAGGTTCCCCACATTAGGTAGTAGCAGGCTCCCCACATTAGGTAGTAGCAGGCTCCCCACATTAGGTAGTAGCAGGCTCCCCATATTAGGTAGTAGCAGGCTCCCCATATTAGGTAGTAGCAGGTTCCCCACATTAGGTAGTAGCAGGCTCCCCACATTAGGTAGTAGCAGGTTCCCCACATTAGGTAGAAGCAGGTTCCCCACATTAGGTAGTAGCAGGCTCCCCACATTAGGTAGTAGCAGGTTCCCCACATTAGGTAGTAGCAGGTTCCCCACATTAGGTAGTAGCAGGTTCCCCACATTAGGTAGTAGCAGGTTCCCCACATTAGGTAGTAGCAGGTTCCCCACATTAGGTAGTAGTAGGCTCCCCACATTAGGTAGTAGCAGGTTCCCCACATTAGGTAGTAGCAGGTTCCCCATATTAGGTAGTAGCAGGTTCTCCACATTAGGTAGTAGCAGTTGCTTATAAAATTCTCTGGCTGTCCAGGCATGCTGGGAGTTGTAGTTTTGCAACAGCTGGAGGCACACTGGTAGGGCGAAACTATCATAGACATTATCCAGGAATAGTAAGAAAAACATCTTCCAAGAACTCCTGTCCTAAGCTTTTGTGTGGTATTACAACTTGTCTGTTCACTTCAATGGCAGTGAGCTGCAATACCACACACATCCTGAGGATAGGGGGGGCGCTGTTTAAAAAGAAAAAAACATTTTAATAGTTTAATATTTTAATACTGTTTTGTTGTTGTTTTTTTTTCTATTCCCGGATGACCTTTTTAAATTTGTTTGCCATATCCAACAATTTTATGCACTCTTCAGATTAAATCGCTGTACAATCTGACACCAAATAGGACGTATTTATCATTCTACAAAAAAACGTAAGCGCTAGTCAGACTGTGATTTGTAATATTACAAGGAGGCGTAATGTCCGCAATGTATGGGAACCAATGGGGTCCACGTGTAGCGCACCTCTGTGTATCGGATATGCTGACTCCCCCAGATTATGACAGCAGTTTATGTACCTCTGGTTGAAGTCATGCATGCTCAGCTGGGCTGAGCGTCCATGTGTTTGTGAGTTTATGGCCCCTCCTGTGTATATTTTATACATATATGAGATGGGAGATTATTCCCTCTATTATGTGTTATTGTTCAGCCTCATCTGGTGGAGATAATAATAGTAATATCATTTTATATATTTTTATAGTTTATATCTATTTTTCTGCTTGTTTTGGTTTGGCAGTGCACAGGTTAAATGACAAACTCATCTGTTACTTCTGTTCATATATAATCCATAATACCGTGATTGTCAGTCCCTCCTGACTCCGCTGCCGAACCACCATTCTGGGGTGTCCCCGTTTTCAGGGACCCAGGGCCGGTTAGTAGAAGCATTACAGTTACAGTGTGTCATCCCGTAGTAAGGAGATTACATGAGGAGGGGGTTTGTTACAGTGTGTCACCCCAGTAGTAAGGAGATTACATGAGGAGAAGGTTTGTTACAGTGTGTCACCCCAGTAGTAAGGAGATTACATGAGGAGGGGGTTTGTTACAGTGTGTCACCCCAGTAGTAAGGAGATTACATGAGGAGGAGGTTTGTTACAGTGTGTCACCCCAGTAGTAAGGAGATTACATGAGGAGAAGGTTTGTTACAGTGTGTCACCCCAGTAGTAAGGAGATTACATGGGGAGGAGGTTTGTTACAGTGTGTCACCCCAGTAGTAAGGAGATTACATGAGGAGGAGGTTTGTTACAGTGTGTCACCCCAGTAGTAAGGAGATTACATGAGGAGGGGGTTTGTTACAGTGTGTCACCCCAGTAGTAAGGAGATTACATGAGGAGGGGGTTTGTTACAGTGTGTCACCCCAGTAGTAAGGAGATTACATGAGGAGGAGGTTTGTTACAGTGTGTCACCCCAGTAGTAAGGAGATTACATGAGGAGAAGGTTTGTTACAGTGTGTCACCCCAGTAGTAAGGAGATTACATGGGGAGGAGGTTTGTTACAGTGTGTCACCCCAGTAGTAAGGAGATTACATGAGGAGGAGGTTTGTTACAGTGTGTCACCCCACTAGTAAGGAGATTACATGAGGAGGAGGTTTGTTACAGTGTGTCACCCCAGTAGTAAGGAGATTACATGAGGAGGAGGTTTGTTACAGTGTGTCACCCCAGTAGTAAGGAGATTACATGAGGAGGAGGTTTGTTACAGTGTGTCATCCCGTAGTAAGGAGATTACATGAGGAGGAGGTTTGTTACAGTGTGTCACCCCAGTAGTAAGGCGATTACATGAGGAGGAGGTTTGTTACAGTGTGTCACCCCGTAGTAAGGAGATTACATGAGGAGGAGGATTGTTACAGTGTGTCACCCCAGTAGTAAGGTGATTACATGAGGAGGTTTGTTACAGTGTGTCACCCCAGTAGTAAGGAGATTACATGAGGAGGAGGATTGTTACAGTGTGTCACCCAAGTAGTAAGGATATTACATGAGAAGGAGGATTGTTACAGTGTGTTACCCCAGTAGTAAGGAGATTAAATGAGGAGGAGGATTGTTACAGTGTTTCACCCCAGTAGTAAGGAGATTACATGAGGAGGAGGTTTGTTACAGTGTGTCACCCCGTAGTAAGGAGATTACATGAGGAGGAGGTTTGTTACAGTGTGTCACCCCAGTAGTAAGGAGATTACATAAGGAGGAGGTTTGTTACACTGTGTCACCCCGTAGTAAGGAGATTACATGGGGAGGAGGTTTGTTACAGTGTGTCACCCCGTAGTAAGGCGATTACATGAGGAGGAGGTTTGTTACACTGTGTCACCCCAGTAGTAAGGAGATTACATGAGGAGGAGGTTTTGTTACAGTGTGTCACCCCAGTAGTAAGGAGATTACATGAGGAGGAGGTTTGTTACAGTGTGTCACCTCAGTAGTAAGGAGATTACATGAGGAGGAGGATTGTTACAGTGTGTCACCCCAGTAGTAAGGAGATTACATGAGGAGGTTTGTTACAGTGTGTCACCCCAGTAGTCAGGAGATTACATGAGGAGGAAGTTTGTTACAGTGTGTCACCCCAGTAGTAAGAAGATTACATGAGGAGGAGGTTTGTAACAGTGTGTCACCCCAGTAGTAAGGAGATTACATGAGGAGGGGGTTTGTTACAGTGTGTCACCCCAGTAGTAAGGAGATTACATGAGGAGGAGATTTGTTACAGTGTGTCACCCCACTAGTAAGGAGATTACATGAGGAGGAGGTTTGTTACAGTGTGTCACCCCAGTATTAAGGAGATTACATGAGGAGGAGGTTTGTTACAGTGTGTCACCCCACTAGTAAGGAGATAACATGAGGAGGGGGTTTGTTACAGTGTGTCACCCCAGTATTAAGGAGATTACATGAGGAGGAGGTTTGTTACAGTGTGTCACCCCTTAGTAAGGAGATTACATGAGGAGGAGGTTTGTTACACTGTGTCACCCCGTAGTAAGGCGATTACATGAGGAGGAGGTTTGTTACAGTGTGTCATCCCGTAGTAAGGCGATTACATGAGGAGGGGGTTTGTTACAGTGTGTCACCTCAGTAGTAAGGAGATTACATGAGGAGGAGGTTTGTTACAGTGTGTCACCTCAGTAGTAAGGAGATTACATGAGGAGGAGGTTTGTTACAGTGTGTCACCCCAGTAGTAAGGAGATTACATGAGGAGGAGGTTTGTTACAGTGTGTCACCCCAGTAGTAAGGAGATTACATGAGGAGGAGGTTTTGTTACAGTGTGTCACCCCAGTAGTAAGGAGATTACATGAGGAGGAGGTTTGTTACAGTGTGTCACCCCAGTAGTGAGGAGATTACATGAGGAGGAGGTTTGTTACAGTGTGTCACCGCAGTAGTAAGGAGATTACATGAGAAGGAGGTTTGTTACAGTGTGTCACCTCAGTAGTAAGGAGATTACATGAGGAGGAGGATTATTACAGTGTGTCACCCCAGTAGTAAAGAGATTACATGGGGAGGAGGTTTGTTACAGTGTGTCAAACCTAAGGAGATTACATAAGGAGAAGGTTTGTTACAATGTGTCACCCCAGTAGTAAGGAGATTACATGAGGAGGAGGATTGTTACAGTGTGTCACCCCAGTAGTAAGGAGATTACATGAGGAGGAGGTTTTATTACAGTGTGTCACCCCAGTAGTAAGGAGATTACATGAGGAGGAGGTTTGTTACAGTGTGTCACCCCAGTAGTAAGGAGATTACATGAGGAGGAGGTTTGTTACAGTGTGTCACCCCAGTAGTAAGGAGATTACATGAGGAGGAGGTTTGTTACAGTGTGTCATCCCAGTAGTAAGGAGATTACATGAGGAGGAGGTTTGTTACAGTGTGTCACCCCAGTAGTAAGGAGATTACATGAGGAGGAGGATTGTTACAGTGTGTCACCCCAGTAGTAAGGATATTACATGAGGGGGAGGTTTGTTACAGTGTGTCACCCCAGTAGTAAGGAGATTACATGAGGGGGAGGTTTGTTACAGTGTGTCACCTCAGTAGTAAGGAGATTACATGAGGAGGAGGTTTGTTACAGTGTGTCACCCCAGTAGTAAGGAGATTACATGGGGAGGAGGTTTGTTACAGTGTGTCACCTCAGTAGTAAGGAGATTACATGAGGAGGAGGAGGTTTGTTACAGTGTGTCACCTCAGTAGTAAGAAGATTATATGAGGAGAAGGTTTGTTACAGTGTGTCACCCCAGTAGTAAGGTGGGGTGTGTCAAAGGGCGGAGCCAATGGGCGGGATCAAGGGGCAGAAAAATTAGCTTTCGCCTGGGGCAGGAAAAATCTTTGCATCATCCGTGCGCTGACCCTGTATGGCGCCATATCTGATTGAGACCCTGTATGGCGCCATATCTGATTGAGACCCTGTATGGCGCCATATCTGATTGAGACCCTGTATGGCGCCATATCTGATTGAGACCCTGTATGGCGCCATATCTGATTGAGACCCTGTATGGCGCCATATCTGATTGAGACCCTGTATGGCGGAGGCAATCCATGTGCTGCTGTATCCTTCGCTACAATTTTATATGCAACCAATGCTTTGCTTTTACCAGTGTTTCCTAACAAGGTGCCTCCAGCTGTTGCAAAACTACAACTTCAACTACAACTATAACTTCCAGCATGCTGGAAGTTGTAGTTTTTCAACAGCTGGAGGCCCCCTTGTTGGGAAACTCTGTCATGAACATTCCATAGCTGCCTGCTTGTTTGAGTAGAAGCCATTCCTACCGATTCCCCCCATACACATGGACGCTCGGTTCCGCTGAGCATGCATGACTTCAACACAGAGGTGAATAAGCAGCCGCCTCTGTCCACGAATCTTTATAATCTCTTGTGCATTTTCAAAACTCGATTTCATGGCTTTTAAAATGTTTTTTCTCGTTATCTTTTTTTAAGTCTACAAACATCTTGTAGTTCCAGTAGTGATTGCTCCGCCATGTTGTGCACATTATTCATGTTGTCCGGCTCCTCCATCACACATTGTCTGCTTTGTTTTTGGCCTCCATGGCAGCTCAGTCACCTGAAGAGCTGAGACTCCTCCTTCTGCAGGTGATGAGACCTCTACCCCATGGACAGGACTGAACCTATAGGGTGATAGTAACAGGGTGCCACCTATTGGGGGGTCACATCACCCTGAGGGGGGGCACAGGACTGCCCTAGTATGGAGGGATAATGAACCCCACAGTGTATTCTTCTCATCCATGTCGGCTCTCGATCCCCTCCACAGCACGTAAGAGAACAGCATTATATATGTATATAGTATTATAAAAGGTATATAGATCTTATATACTGTATAGTCATTGTATAGGGCCGTATATAACAGCATTATATATATAGTATTATAAAAGGTATATAGATCTTATATACTGTATAGTCATTGTATAGGGCGGTATATAACAGCATTATATATATATAGTATTATAAAAGGTATATAGATCTTATATAGTGTGTAGTCATTGTATAGGGCCGTGTATATAACAGCATTATATATATAGTATTATAAAAGGTATATAGATCTTATATACTGTATAGTCATTGTATAGGGCCGTATATAACAGCATTATATATATATATATATATAGTATTATAAAAGGTATATAGATCTTATATAGTGTATAGTCATTGTATAGGGCCGTATATAACAGCATTATATATATATATAGTATTATAAAAGGTATATAGATCTAATATACTGTATAGTCATTGTATAGGGCCGTATATAACAGCATTATATATATATATATAGTATTATAAAAGGTATATAGATCTAATATACTGTATAGTCATTGCATAGGGCCGTATATAACAGCATTATATATATATATATATATATATATATATATATAGTATTATAAAAGGTATATAGATCTAATATAGTGTATAGTCATTGTATAGGGCGGTATATAACAGCATTATATATATAGTATTATAAAAGGTATATAGATCGTATATAGTGTGTAGTCATTGTATAGGGCCGTATATAACAGCATTATATATGTATATAGTATTATAAAAGGTATATAGATCTTATATAGTGTGTAGTCATTCTATAGGGCAGTATATAACAGCATAATATATATATATATATATATATATATATAGATTAGTTAGGAGTAGCCGTATTAGTCCATATATATATATATAGTATTATAAAAGGTATATAGATCTTTTATAGTGTATAGTCATTGTATAGGGCGGGATATAACAGCATTATATATATATATATATATATATATATATATATATAGTATTATAAAAGGTATATAGATCTTATATAGTGTATAGTCATTGTATCGGGCCGTATATAACAGCATTATATATATATATATATATAGTATTATAAAAGGTATATAGATCTTATATAGTGTATAGTCATTGTATCGGGCCGTATATAACAGCATTATATATATAGTATTATAAAAGGTATATAGATCGTATATAGTGTGTAGTCATTGTATAGGGCCGTATATAACAGCATTATATATGTATATAGTATTATAAAAGGTATATAGATCTTATATAGTGTGTAGTCATTCTATAGGGCAGTATATAACAGCATTATATATATAGTATTATAAAAGGTATATAGATCGTATATAGTGTGTAGTCATTGTATAGGGCCGTATATAACAGCATTATATATATATATAGTATTATAAAAGGTATATAGATCTTATATACTGTATAGTCATTGTATAGGGCGGTATATAACAGCATTATATATATATATATATATATATATATATATATATATATATATATAGTATTATAAAAGGTATATAGATCTTATATAGTGTATAGTCATTGTATCGGGCCGTATATAACAGCATTATATATATATATATATAGTATTATAAAAGGTATATAGATCTTATATAGTGTATAGTCATTGTATCGGGCCGTATATAACAGCATTATATATATAGTATTATAAAAGGTATATAGATCTTATATACTGTATAGTCATTGTATAGGGCCGTGTATATAACAGCTTTATATATATATATATATATATATATATATATATATATATATATAGTGTTATGTAAAATTTATATAGATCTTATATAGTGTATAGTCATTTTATAGGGCCGTGTATATAACAGCATTATAAATATATATATATATATAGTGTTATGTAAAATGTATATAGATCTTATATACTGTATAGTCATTGTATCGGGCCGTATATAACAGCATTATATATATATATAGTATTATAAAATGTATATAGATCTTATATACTGTATAGTCATTGTATAGGACCATATATAACAGCATTATATATTGTGACAAGGTGGCAAGGAAAGGGTGTATTTCCTTTGCTCACCCTGAAGAATCTCTCACCTGCTTCTTAAGTAATGAGGCAGCAGGGAAGGGAGGTGAATATATAAGATGGAGTCTGATCTGCGCTCTCCCTGGGATACAGTATGCTGCTGTTAGAGGGGGAGACACACGGACCCTGTTTAGGTAACATGCAGAAGGTGCTGCGAGTGGTCCAAGACGTGGTGTGAACTGGTAGTAACAGGTTGCAGGTGGCACAGGTTCTAACTGGTTGAGGGGAGCTCACCAGTTGATAGACAGGGCATGCTGAGAGTTGTAGTCAGTGACCAGACCGTCTAGGACTTTATTTTGTTCCTGTTTATGTTTTGTTTTACCTGCAACCTGTGGAAATAAAGCTGCGAGGAGCCCGACTTGTATGAGGAACTGTGGTCTGTGGTGTTATTATGAGGAACGTGTCTCGTGGCAAGTGACCAGGACGATCCGAGAGATAATCCCGTAGACGGGTCGTCACATTTGGTGGAGGATGCGGGCACACGTTGATAAGGACATAATGTTGACAAGGGCAACCAATGGGCGATTTGGAGAGGAGCCATTGCTAGGAGCAACCCCCTGCAAGATTGCAAGTCGGAGGAGCCCAGCCGAGGAGTTCAAACACAGGATGGTGTCTGTGGGAGGAGCGTTGCTAGGGGCAACGGACCCCGCTATTTTTTTTTTCTGGGAAAAGGACATCGGCAGGCCGTTGCTGGGGGAAACCGACGTAGGCCACAACCGGTGGTCGCCAGGATGAAGCCGAGGTCCTGTGAGTTGTCGGTGGGCGGAATCCCACTGTGGGTGGACTTAGATTATTGCCAGACTGTATCTCGAATTATGCCGGAAATAATTCCCTTTGTGAAGACTGTTCAAATTACCTTTGATACATGTTTTGGGACAGTAAGTCATATGATGGAGGTATGTGCGGAACTTACAGTGGAAATTGTACTGGGCAGAGACTTTCCGTATTTCTGGCAGTTGTGGGATGAGGAGAGTGCACCTGAGAGTTCACACCCAAAGGTTCCGGAAGGAGTGAGGACTGGGGGGTCTCTACTGGACTGTGTGAATGGGGCTGTATATTGGGATCCCATGCAGGCTGATAAGGTTTTTCTTATAACACTTATGTTAATGTGTTCTGATGTAAAGAATCCTATCCCACCTCTCTCAGGACAGAAGAAAAGCTGTGTGAGCTGGAAATAGAAGGTAAAAAGGTGACGGTTCTGTTAGATCCAAAATGTGTAATAAGTAAAGACCAGCGGCAGAAAGCCGGACCCCGCTATAGGGTCTATACAAGCCGGACCCCACTATAATGTCTATACAAGCCGGACCCCGCTATAGTGTCTATACAAGCCGGACCCCGCTATAGTGTCTATACAGGCCGGACCCGCTATAGTGTCTATACAGGCCGGACCCCGCTATAGTGTCTATACAGGCCGGACCCCGCTATAGTGTCTATACAGGCCGGACCCCGCTATAGTGTCTATACAGGCCGGACCCCGCTATAGTGTCTATACAGGCCGGACCCCGCTATAGTGTCTATACAGGCCGGACCCCGCTATAGTGTCTATACAGGCCGGACCCCGCTATAGTGTCTATACAGGCCGGACCCCGCTATAGTGTCTATACAGGCCGGACCCGGCTATAGTGTCTATACAGGCCGGACCCCGCTATAGTGTCTATACAGGCCGGACCCCGCTATAGTGTCTATACAGGCCGGACCCCGCTATAGTGTCTATACAGGCCGGACCCCGCTATAGTGTCTATACAGGCCGGACCCCGCTATAGTGTCTATACAGGCCGGACCCCGCTATAGTGTCTATACAGGCCGGACCCCGCTATAGTGTCTATACAGGCCGGACCCCGCTATAATGTCTATACAGGCCGGACCCCACTATAGTGTCTATATAGGCCGGACCCCGCTATAGTGTCTATACAGGCCGGACCCCGCTATAGTGTCTATACAGGCCGGACCCCGCTATAGTGTCTATACAGGCCGGACCCCGCTATAATGTCTATACAGGCCGGACCCCACTATAGTGTCTATACAGGCCGGACCCCGCTATAGTGTCTATACAGGCCGGTATCTGGGGTTATAAAACAGTTAATGTATTTCCACTCCCTATGGTACCATCAGTCACAAGGTTGTAATAGATCCCACCTTAGAGTATGATGTAGTGCTGGGGAAGGATTTTCCGTTTTTTCAGCAGTTGTGGGAAGATAGTCAGGTGACTAGAGCAGGAACACCTGATAGGCTCACAACACTTGGTTTACATCACATAGCAGGGGACAGTAACTCCGCAGAGGATGAGGACGGGGAGTGTGAGCAGACCCTAGGTATATGTCAGGTGGGAGTGTCGGCAGACCCTAGGTATATGTCAGGTGGGGGTGTCGGCAGACCCTAGGTATATGTCAGGTGGGGGTGTCCGCAGACCCTAGGTATATGTCAGGTGGGGGTGTCGGCAGACCCTAGGTATATGTCAGGTGGGGGTGTCCGCAGACCCTAGGTATATGTCAGGTGGGGGTGTCGGCAGACCTTAGGTATATGTCAGGTGGGGGTGTCGGCAGACCTTAGGTATATGTCAGGTGGGGGTGTCGGCAGACCCTAGGTATATGTCAGGTGGGAGTGTCAGCAGACCCTAGGTATATGTCAGGTGGGAGTGTCAGCAGACCCTAGGTATATGTCAGGTGGGAGTGTCGGCAGACCCTAGGTATATGTCAGGTGGGAGTGTCGGCAGACCCTAGGTATATGTCAGGTGGGAGTGTCGGCAGACCCTAGGTATATGTCAGGTGGGAGTGTCAGCAGACCCTAGGTATATGTCAGGTGGGAGTGTCGGCAGACCCTAGGTATATGTCAGGTGGGAGTGTCAGCAGACCCTAGGTATATGTCAGGTGGGAGTGTCGGCAGACCCTAGGTATATGTCAGGTGGGAGTGTCGGCAGACCCTAGGTATATGTCAGGTGGGAGTGTCGGCAGACCCTAGGTATATGTCAGGTGGGAGTGTCAGCAGACCCTAGGTATATGTCAGGTGGGAGTGTCAGCAGACCCTAGGTATATGTCAGGTGGGAGTGTCGACAGACCCTAGGTATATGTCGGGTGGGAGTGTCGACAGACCCTAGGTATATGTCAGGTGGGAGTGTCAGCAGACCCTAGGTATATGTCAGGTGGGAGTGTCAGCAGACCCTAGGTATATGTCAGGTGGGAGTGTCAGCAGACCCTAGGTATATGTCAGGTGGGAGTGTGAGCAGACCCTAGGTATATGTCGGGTGGGAGTGTCGGCAGACCCTAGGTATATGTCGGGTGGGAGTGTCGGCAGACCCTAGGTATATGTCGGGTGGGAGTGTCGGCAGACCCTAGGTATATGTCAGGTGGGAGTGTCGGCAGACCCTAGGTATATGTCAGGTGGGAGTGTCGGCAGACCCTAGGTATATGTCAGGTGGGAGTGTCGACAGACCCTAGGTATATGTCAGGTGGGAGTGTAAGCAGACCCTAGGTATATGTCAGGTGGGAGTGTCAGCAGACCCTAGGTATATGTCAGGTGGGAGTGTCAGCAGACCCTAGGTATATGTCAGGTGGGAGTGTCAGCAGACCCTAGGTATATGTCAGGTGGGAGTGTCAGCAGACCCTAGGTATATGTCAGGTGGGAGTGTCAGCAGACCCTAGATATATGTCAGGTGGGAGTGTCAGCAGACCCTAGGTATATGTCAGGTGGGAGTGTCAGCAGACCCTAGGTATATGTCAGGTGGGAGTGTCGGCAGACCCTAGGTATATGTCGGGTGGGAGTGTCGGCAGACCCTAGGTATATGTCAGGTGGGAGTGTCGGCAGACCCTAGGTATATGTCAGGTGGGAGTGTCAGCAGACCCTAGGTATATGTCAGGTGGGAGTGTCGGCAGACCCTAGGTATATGTCAGGTGGGAGTGTCAGCAGACCCTAGGTATATGTCAGGTGGGAGTGTCGGCAGACCCTAGGTATATGTCAGGTGGGAGTGTGAGCAGACCCTAGGTATATGTCAGGTGGGAGTGTCAGCAGACCCTAGGTATATGTCAGGTGGGAGTGTCAGCAGACCTTAGGTATATGTCAGGTGGGAGTGTCAGCAGACCCTAGGTATATGTCGGGTGGGAGTGTCAGCAGACCCTAGGTATATGTCGGGTGGGAGTGTCAGCAGACCCTAGGTATATGTCAGGTGGGAGTGTCAGCAGACCCTAGGTATATGTCAGATGGGAGTGTCAGCAGACCCTAGGTATATGTCGGGTGGGAGTGTCAGCAGACCCTAGGTATATGTCAGGTGGGAGTGTCAGCAGACCCTAGGTATATCTCAGGTGGGAGTGTCGGCAGACCCTAGGTATATGTCAGGTGGGAGTGTCGGCAGACCCTAGGTATATGTCGGGTGGGAGTGTCGGCAGACCCTAGGTATATGTCGGGTGGGAGTGTCAGCAGACCCCAGGTGTATGTCAGGTGGGAGTGTCAGCAGACCCTAGGTATATGTCTGGTGGGAGTGTCGGCAGACCCTAGGTATATGTCTGGTGGGAGTCTGCCAGACCACTAGGGGAGCTGAAGAACAGTCCGCGAGTCAAGATAAAGAGGTGACTGGAATAGAAGCTACGGAGATGGCTGCGGAAAAACCAAAACTACGTAAGAGAGTACTGGTGGAGCTGGGGGCTGCGCTAACAGTCACAGACAGAGTCCTAAGTGAAGGAGATGTGGTGTCTGGACCAGAGAGGGGTAGTAACCAGGAAGGTCGAACCACTGGACCACATATTGTTGCAGACCCAGGAGCCCTAGTTGTTTTTGCCGGGCCGTGGAGAGACTGACAAGACAAAAGAAAAGTCTGCCAAGGAGCCGAGAGACAGTTCAGAGGAACTGATCAGGAATCTCCCTGACTCGCTGGTGCCAAGAGCCATTGAAGTTGTTGCTAGGGGCAACGAACTTACCGTCAAGGGATTGCCGGTCCGACGGGAGTGTTCAGCAAGAGTCTCCAGAGTTGCCAACATGGTGGGGGAGGAAGAGTGTCAGGTGTCAGTGGCACCTGTTGTTGATGATGACGAAGCAAAAGTGGCCGCAACCCCGAAAAAGGGGGAGACTTCATCTAGAGATGGAGAAGAGCTGGGTTGAGTATCTGACAGAGGACCAGAGGATGTCTCAAGGTCTAACAGCGAGAGTGAGGAGACCGCTGTCAGTAAAAGGTCTCGGAAAAGACGAGCTGGTCTTGGAAACAAACTGGAGCAGATCCAGAATCTGGAAGAAACCCTGCAGATGGTTTCTGTAAAGTTGACGGAGAAAGAAGAAGAGGTACATCGCTTGACAGAGGAGAGGGACAAATCACTTGCTGACTTTAAAAAAGAGCAAGAAGTGAGGCTTCAGCTGGAGAAAGTCATGGAGCATCACAGAAGTGAGTTTGTGGCTCTGCAGGATGAACTGTCCCGGTCCCAGGGTCTTGTGACCAGCAAGGAGAGTGAAGTGCAGAGTCTGGCCAAGCGGATGTCATTCCAGGAAGAAGTGAGTCTTCTACATGGTGCATATCAGGCTCTGCGGAGTGATCACAAGGCTAGGCTGGTAGCCATGGAAAACATAGAAAAAGAGAAGAATGAAACGAAGATGGAAGCTGAAGCTCTTGCCAGCAATCTGGAGAGTGTCTCTAAAGCTAAGATTGAGGTGAAGCCCTGTAAGAAGTCCCCTGAAGCTAGGACTGAGCTGAAACCTGGTGGGAAATCCTCTGAAGTCAATCAGGAAATCCTCTGAACCTGAGCAGACCAAAAATTCTGAAGGTAATGCTGAGGCAGAGAAATCCTCTGAAGCAGAAGCTAAACCAGAGTCAACCTCAAAAGCTGTGAGTAAAGAAAATGGCACAACTGAAGCTACAGGTGAAGAGAAGAGTAAGCCTGAAGAAGCTGCAGAGAAGAGCCAAACAGTAGTAGAAGCTGATTCTACACAAGAACCTGAAGGAGCCAAAGACTCTGAAGCCAAACCTGAGGAAGCTGGGGCCCCTGAAGAGAAAGTAGAAGGGATGAGGTGAATCCATGTGAGAAATCTGCTGAAGTCAAGACTGAGGTGAAACCAGGTGGGAAGCCCTCTAAAGTTTAGACTGAGATGGACCCGTGTCGGAGGTCCTCTGAAGCAACAGAGAACAAGACAGTGGTTGGTGAAGCCACTGAGGCTGAAAGATTCTTTGAAGCAGAGGCAGAGGTCTGGCAAGCCAGAAGAAGACAAAGGTTAGAAGCATCATCGGTCCTCTCGGTCCTTAATTTCAAGAACCCTGTGCACACCAGGAAGAAAAAAGTCAAGGACTTCAGAGACTGTGGGACAAAAGTTGCCCAAGAGAAAGGAAAGGCAGATGTTTTCTGCCTTTCAAATACATGTGCTCCTACCCGGTGGTCTGAGCAAAGGGGGGGGGGGGGGGTGATGTGACAAGGTGGCAAGGAAAGGGTGTATTTCCTTTGCTCACCCTGAAGAATCTCTCACCTGCTTCTTAAGTAATGAGGCAGCAGGGAAGGGAGGTGAATATAAGATGGAGTCTGATCTGCGCTCTCCCTTGGATACAGTATGCTGCTGTTAGAGGGGGAGACACTCGGACCCTGTTTAGGTAACATGCAGCAGGAGCTGCGAGTGGTCCAAGACGTGGTGTGAACTGGTAGTAACAGGTTGCAGGTGGCACAGGTTCTAACTGGATGAGGGGAGCTCACCAGATAGTAGTCAGGGCATGCTGAGAGTTATAGTCAGTGACCAGACGGTCTAGGACTTTGGTTTGTTCCTGAGTTATGTTTTGTTTTACTGTTTTGTTTTACGTGTCCCGTGGCAATTGACCAGGACGATCCCAGAGCTATCCCTCAGGACGGTTCGTCACATTATATATAGTATTATAAAACGGTATATAGATCTTATATAGTGTATAGTCATTGTATAGGGCCGTGTATATAACAGCATTACAAGTGTCAGTGTATAGAGGAGACAGATACACAACAAGTGTCACAGTGTATAGAGGAGACAGATACACAACAAGTGTCACAGTGTATAGAGGAGACAGATACACAACAAGTGTCACAGTGTATAGAGGAGACAGATACACAACAAGTGTCACAGTGTATAGAGGAGACAGATACACAACAAGTGTCACAGTGTATAGAGGAGACAGATACACAACAAGTGTCACAGTGTATAGAGGAGACAGATACACAACAAGTGTCACAGTGTATAGAGGAGACAGATACACAACAAGTGTCACAGTGTATAGAGGAGACAGATACACAACAAGTGTCACAGTGTATAGAGGAGACAGATACACAACAAGTGTCACAGTGTATAGAGGAGACAGATACACAACAAGTGTCACAGTGTATAGAGGAGACAGATACACAACAAGTGTCACAGTGTATAGAGGAGACAGATACACAACAAGTGTCAGTGTATAGAGGAGACAGATACACAACAAGTGTCACAGTGTATAGAGGAGACAGATACACAACAAGTGTCACAGTGTATAGAGGAGACAGATACACAACAAGTGTCACAGTGTATAGAGGAGACAGATACACAACAAGTGTCACAGTGTATAGAGGAGACAGATACACAACAAGTGTCACAGTGTATAGAGGAGACAGATACACAACAAGTGTCACAGTGTATAGAGGAGACAGATACACAACAAGTGTCACAGTGTATAGAGGAGACAGATACACAACAAGTGTCACAGTGTATAGAGGAGACAGATACACAACAAGTGTCACAGTGTATAGAGGAGACAGATACACAACAAGTGTCACAGTGTATAGAGGAGACAGATACACAACAAGTGTCACAGTGTATAGAGGAGACAGATACACAACAAGTGTCACAGTGTATAGAGGAGACAGATACACAACAAGTGTCACAGTGTATAGAGGAGACAGATACACAACAAGTGTCACAGTGTATAGAGGAGACAGATACACAACAAGTGTCACAGTGTATAGAGGAGACAGATACACAACAAGTGTCACAGTGTATAGAGGAGACAGATATACAACAAGTGTCACAGTGTATAGAGGAGACAGATACACAACAAGTGTCACAGTGTATAGAGGAGACAGATACACAACAAGTGTCACAGTGTATAGAGGAGACAGATACACAACAAGTGTCACAGTGTATAGAGGAGACAGATACACAACAAGTGTCACAGTGTATAGAGGAGACAGATACACAACAAGTGTCACAGTGTATAGAGGAGACAGATACACAACAAGTGTCACAGTGTATAGAGGAGACAGATACACAACAAGTGTCACAGTGTATAGAGGAGACAGATACACAACAAGTGTCACAGTGTATAGAGGAGACAGATACACAACAAGTGTCACAGTGTATAGAGGAGACAGATACACAACAAGTGTCACAGTGTATAGAGGAGACAGATACACAACAAGTGTCACAGTGTATAGAGGAGACCCCAAAAACCATGACAGCAAAATTCATTTTCAAAAATCCCAGAGTTGCTCTTTCCCGCCCACAGAGCACTTTATGTCAACATATGAGGTATTTCCATACACTAGAGAAATTGGGCTACAAATTTTGGGGGGATTTTTCTCCTTATACCAGTTTTAAAAATGAGAAAAATTTGTGTCAAAATGCAGATTTTGATTTTTCTCCTCCACTTTGCTGCTATTCTTGTGAAACACCTAAAGGGTTAACAAACTTTTTGAATGTCATTTTGAATACTTTGAGGGGTGCAGTTTCTATAATGGGGTCATTTATGGGGGATTTCTCACAAAGGCCCCTCAAATCCACGTCAAACTTAACTGGTCCCCGGAAAAATTCAGATTTTTTCAAAATTGCTGCTGAACTTTGAAGCCTCCGATGTCTTCAAAAAGTAAAAACATCTGAACGTTATGATGCAAATATAATGTAGACACAATGGCCCTCATTTACTGTTCTAAACCCGACTTCTTTTGTCGGGTTTTTTTGTCGCATCTTTGTCTGCGCCATGTAGTAGACATCGTGCGCCAGTCTGCGACACGATGCAACATTTTTTCCCGACGGACCCGATGTGGATTCTCCCAAACCCGAAAAAGAGGCGTAACCCGACATTTCTGAGCTTTCCCACATATTTATAAAGGTTTCCAACCCGAATTTGTTGAATTGTTGTGGATTTTTTCCCGACAGCTCAGAGGAGTTGGAAACCAAAACCTACAAAACCCACGTGCGACAAACAGGATGCGACATAATAATAAATACCAGGGAAAAAAGCGACATAATAATAAATACCAGGGAAAAAAGCAGTCGGGTAAGAAAGCAAGATAGACTTACAACCCGATTTTCTAAGTAACTGAGGGCCACTGTGTATGTGAATCAAAATGGAATTTATTTGGAATATCCATTTTCCTTACAAGCGGAGAGCTTCAAAGTTAGAAAAATGCAAACTTTTCAAATTTGTAATGAAATTTTGGGATTTTTCACCAAGAAGGGATGCAAGTAATGATGAAAATTTACCACTATGTTAAAGTAGAATATGTCACAAAAAAACAATCTCGGAATCAGAATGATAGGTAAAAGCATCAGAGTTATTAATATATAAAGTCTCAGTGGTCAAAAAAGTGCTGCGTCCTAAGGGTCTATTCACACGTATAGTATTCTGCGCAGATTTGATGCGCAGATTTGATGCGCAGATTTGATACGCAGATTTGATGCGCAGATTTGATGCGCAGATTTGATGCGCAGGATTTCAATCTGTGCTCAGTCATTCAGTTTACATTGAAATCTGCAGCAGAAAATCCTGCAGCTGAATGTGTGAATAGACCATTAAGGTGAAAATGAGCTGTGTCCTTAAGGGGTTAAGTCCAGGGTCATCGCCTCCGTCTACCAGGAGATTTTGGGGCACTTCATGTTCCTTTCCTGCCTATTGCACGATATTCTAATTTATTGAGTTTCTCCTGTATGTTGTATAATGATGGCCCGAGGCTCCATGGCCGCGCTCCTGTATACTTGGGCCGCGCTCACTCTATAATCTCAATTAGCAGACTCCGCCCCCTAATTCCAGGTTGTACGTTCATTAATATGTATCCAGGGAAACATTCACCACAAAGACCTGGACACCCGGAGCCTTGAGGTCTCTTACTGCTCCTGGTTACTCTTCATCTCCCTCATATACGGTGGATTTTACGTTGTAGAATGCGCTGAGATGGTCTCAGGCCCGAAAGTGGAGATGAAGGAGAAACCCGGGCGGAAGATGCAAAGTTACCACGAGCTGCAATGGACGGGAACCCGCAGACCCCAGACCGCTGTATGGAGGATCCCAAAATCAGACACACGCTGGGAAAACTACAGCAAATCAGCGCAAGAGCGCGGCCCCAACTACGACATCCAGGTAACGCATATGGAGCAGCATATAGTAGTGTTATATACTGTATAGGGGGCCCTAGGGGTGAAGGGGCCACCACAGTGTATAGCAGTGTTATATAATATACTGTATAGGGGGCCCTAGGGGTGAAGGGGCCACCACAGTGTATAGCAGTGTTATATACTGTATAGGGGGCCCTAGGGGTGAAGGGGCCACAACAGTGTATAGCAGTGTTATATAATATACTGTATAGGGGGCCCTAGGGGTGAAGGGGCCACCACAGTGTATAGCAGTGTTATATAATATACTGTATAGGGGGCCCTAGGGGTGAAGGGGCCACCACAGTGTATAGCAGTGTTATATCATATACTGTATAGGGGGCCCTAGGGGTGAAGGGGCCACCACAGTGTATAGCAGTGTTATATACTGTATAGGGGGCCCTAGGGGTGAAGGGGCCACCACAGTGTATAGCAGTGTTATATACTGTATAGGGGGCCCTAGGGGTGAAGGGGCCACCACAGTGTATAGCAGTATTATATCATATACTGTATAGGGGGCCCTAGGGATGAAGGGGCCACCACAGTGTATAGCAGTATTATATCATATACTGTATAGGGGGCCCTAGGGATGAAGGGGCCACCACAGTGTATAGCAGTATTATATAATATACTGTATAGGGGGCCCTAGGGGTGAAGGGGCCACCACAGTGTATAGCAGTATTATATAATATACTGTATAGGGGGCCCTAGGGGTGAAGGGGCCACCACAGTGTATAGCAGTGTTATATAATATACTGTATAGGGGGCCCTAGGGGTGAAGGGGCCACCACAGTGTATAGCAGTGTTATATAATATACTGTATAGGGGGCCCTAGGGGTGAAGGGGCCACCACAGTGTATAGCAGTGTTATATAATATACTGTATAGGGGGCCCTAGGGGTGAAGGGGCCACCACAGTGTATAGCAGTATTATATAATATACTGTATAGGGGGCCCTAGGGATGAAGGGGCCACCACAGTGTATAGCAGTATTATATAATATACTGTATAGGGGGCCCTAGGGGTGAAGGGGTCACCACAGTGTATAGCAGTGTTATATAATATACTGTATAGGGGGCCCTAGGGGTGAAGGGGTCACCACAGTGTATAGCAGTATTATATAATATACTGTATAGGGGGCCCTAGGGGTGAAGGGGTCACCACAGTGTATAGCAGTGTTATATAATATACTGTATAGGGGGCCCTAGGGGTGAAGGGGCCACCACAGTGTATAGCAGTGTTATATAATATACTGTATAGGGGGCCCTAGGGATGAAGGGGCCACCACAGTGTATAGCAGTATTATATAATATACTGTATAGGGGGCCCTAGGGGTGAAGGGGTCACCACAGTGTATAGCAGTGTTATATAATATACTGTATAGGGGGCCCTAGGGGTGAAGGGGCCACCACAGTGTATAGCAGTATTATATAATATACTGTATAGGGGGCCCTAGGGGTGAAGGGGCCACCACAGTGTATAGCAGTGTTATATCATATACTGTATAGGGGGCCCTAGGGATGAAGGGGCCACCACAGTGTATAGCAGTGTTATATAATATACTGTATAGGGGGCCCTAGGGGTGAAGGGGCCACCACAGTGTATAGCAGTGTTATATAATATACTGTATAGGGGGCCCTAGGGGTGAAGGGGTCACCACAGTGTATAGCAGTGTTATATAATATACTGTATAGGGGGCCCTAGGGGTGAAGGGGCCACCACAGTGTATAGCAGTATTATATAATATACTGTATAGGGGGCCCTAGGGGTGAAGGGGCCACCACAGTGTATAGCAGTATTATATCATATACTGTATAGGGGGCCCTAGGGATGAAGGGGCCACCACAGTGTATAGCAGTGTTATATAATATACTGTATAGGGGGCCCTAGGGGTGAAGGGGCCACCACAGTGTATAGCAGTATTATATAATATACTGTATAGGGGGCCCTAGGGGTGAAGGGGCCACCACAGTGTATAGCAGTATTATATAATATACTGTATAGGGGGCCCTAGGGGTGAAGGGGCCACCACAGTGTATAGCAGTGTTATATAATATACTGTATAGGGGGCCCTAGGGGTGAAGGGGCCATCACAGTGTATAGCAGTGTTATATAATATACTGTATAGGGGGCCCTAGGGATGAAGGGGCCACCACAGTGTATAGCAGTATTATATAATATACTGTATAGGGGGCCCTAGGGGTGAAGGGGCCACCACAGTGTATAGCAGTGTTATATAATATACTGTATAGGGGGCCCTAGGGATGAAGGGGCCACCACAGTGTATAGCAATTTTACATACTGTATAGGGGGCCCTAGGGAAGAAGGGGCCACCACAGTGTATAGCAGTGTTATATAATATACTGTATAGGGGGCCCTAGGGGTGAAGGGGCCACCACAGTGTATAGCAGTATTATATAATATACTGTATAGGGGGCCCTAGGGATGAAGGGGCCACCACAGTGTATAGCAATTTTACATACTGTATGGAGCGGCCCTAGGGAAGAAGGGGCCACCACAGTGTATAGCAGTGTTATATCATATATTGCATGGAGCTGATGTGGGGTCACTGTATTATTGGGGCACTATATGGCCGTACATACATCATGCGGTGACCGCGGTTTGTTTGGTTTGGTTTGTTCACATGTTGTGTTTTTTGACATAATACTCCATAGAATTAAAGGGGTACTCCGGTGCTTAGACATCTTATCCCTTATCCAAAGGATAGGGGATAAGATGCCTGATCATGGGAGTCCCGCCACTGGGGACCCCCGTGATCTTGCACGCGGCACCCCGCTTGTAATCAGTCCCCGGAGCGTGTTCACTCCGGGTCTGATTACTGTCGATCACAGGGCCAACGGCGTGTTACGTCACGCCTTCGCCCCCGTGTGACGTCACCCTCCGCCCCTCGATGCAAGTCTATGGGAGGGGGCATGACAGCTATCACGCCCCCTCCCGTAGGCTTGCATTGAGAGGAGGAGCGTGACATCACACAGGGGCGGAGGCGTGACATCACACGCCGTCTGCCCTGTGGTCGCCGGTAATCAGACCCGGAGCGAACACGCTCCGGGGACTGATTACAAACGGGGTGCCGCGTGCAAGATCACAGGGGTCCCCAGCAGCGGGACTCCCATGATCAGGCATCTTATCCCCTATCCTTTGGATAGAGGATAAGATCTCTAAGCACCGGAGTACCCCTTTAAACACAATGGCTCAGATTTATCAAACTGTGTGAGAGAAAAAAAAGAGGGATTTTCCCACAGCAACGAATCCCAGCTCAGGTTTCACTTTACCACAGCGACCAATCCCAGCTCAGGTTTCACTTTACCACAGCGACCAATCACAGCTCAGGTTTCACTTTACCACAGCGACCAATCACAGCTCAGGTTTCACTTTACCACAGCGACCAATCACAGCTCAGGTTTCACTTTACCACAGCGACCAATCACAGCTCAGGTTTCACTTTACCAGAGCTCATTAGCTGAGCTGTGATTGGTTGCTATGGGAAAATCCCTCTACTTTTTCTCTCATGATAAATCTGGGCCAATATAATGACAATGGGGGAGATTTATCACAGTCTGTCTGGAGGATAAGTTGCCCAGTTGCCCATAGCAACCAATCAGATCTACTTTCATTTTTCACAGGCCTTTTAAAAAATGAAAGCAGTGATCTGATTGGTTGCTACGGGCAACTCGGCAGCTTTTCCTCTGGACAGACTTTGATAAATCTCCCCCGATGTGTGAATAGGAGCCCTGAGGGCCCATGACCTCCATGATAACATCTCTATAGGGCCCGTATACAGGGCACGGGGGTCCCCACCATGTATGAGCCCTTAGGCAGCCATCTTACACTTCTATGGTTACCTTGGTGACAGCTCGCGGTGATGTTTCTTTCCTCGCAGTCTCCTACATTTTCTTCGAGTTCGGCGTCTTCCATGGAAAGCAGCGTCTCCTCCCAGATCATCAATTTACACACGAATAATGGGACATCACACGGATCCGGTAAACTTAGTAACTCCGCTCCCTCCTCAGGTAAATGCCATAATAATTCCTCATGTCTGTGTATAAATATATCTGTGGTGAGTGCCGGAACATCATGTTATCCTATATAGACAGAAAACTTCCGCACATCCGTAACAATCCTGAGCTCCATAGGAGTCACCTGTACCTGGACGGAGCGAACACTCAGACCTACCTGACCTCCGTAGAGATTAACACTCCGTGGTACATAAGTGTCCTCAATGAGAAGGTGAATCTATCTATCTATTTATTACCTATCTATTTATCTATCTATCTCATATTTATCTATCTATCCACTTTCTATCTCATATCTATCTATCTATCTATCTCATATCTATCTCTCTCTCTCACATCTACCTATCTATCTCAGCAACAGGAGAATACAGCAGCACACTGCTAGCACAAAGATATAGATGAGACATGAGTATATAGATAGAACATGAAAAGCTATACAGCTGTAATGCAATAAATGAAGATATGAAACTATGAAATTATGAGGTACTTAACTTGCAAATTTGGCGCCAAATAGCGTGGACCGTCCCACCACGATAAGGTGACCTCATTCTGGGACGGACCCTACACTGTGAATATTCCTCTGTGTGAACAGTACAGCAGGCATGCAAGGTCTGAAACATCCAAGGCACCTTATATACACCTAATAGAGGGGGGTGGGGTGCAGGAGCCAACATGGAGGTAGCCACTCCCCCGTATGTGTAATACAACCAAAGGATAAATTGGCCAGCACTATTGACTCAAACTATTGTAAAAACCTGGCTTACAGGTGCAGGCTGCTGGGCTAAATATACAGCAACAGGAGAATACAGCAGCACACTGCTAGCACAAAGATATATCTATCTCATATATCTATCTATCTCCTATATCTATCTCCTATATATATCTATCTATCTATCTCATATCTATCTGTCTATCTATCTATCTCCTATATCTATCTGTCTATCTATCTATCTATCTCCTATATCTATCTATCTATCTATCTCATATCTATCTATCTATCTCTCTCATATCTATCTATCTATCTCATATCTATCCATCTCATATCTATCTATCTCATATCTATCTATCTATCTCATATCTATCTATGTTATATATATGAGATAGATAGAGAAATAGATATATATACACATATATATATATATATATGTGTGTGTGCGTATATATATATATATATATATTTATCTCATATGTATCTATCTATCTCATATCTATCTCTCATATCTATCGATATGTTTATTTCATATCTATCTATCTACCTATCTCATATCTATCTATCTATCTATCTCATATCTATCTATCTATCTTATTTATATATATATATATATATATATATATATATATATATATATGTGTGTGTGTATATATATATATATTTATCTATCTCATATGTATCTATCTATCTCTCATATCTATCTATATGTCTATTTCATATCTATCTATCTACCTATCTCATATCTATCTTGTTAGACAGAACCTTTTGGGGCTAAACAAAGGACAGGCAGACAGTCTGTTGTTTCACTGAACACAGCAACAGGAGCAGGAACTCTTTATTACTTATGAGCCATAGACAAAACATGAACTCACAAACGTAACCCTGCCATCTAGTGGTCATACAATGTAGTAGGCACACAGCACTGACATAACACCCCCACTCAACAACTACTATCTATGTCAATCCCATTTCTGATCTAAGATCCACTAATCTGTTTCTAGCTCGCGGCTTTGTCAATCATTATTTCTGACTCACAATACACAAGTACAATCACTTTCTGATCATCTAAGTCCTGAATGTAATGGTGTCTGCCATCGATGTGCTTGGTTCTTCCATTAATCTTCTCACTTGTTGCAAGCTTAACGCAAACCTGATTGTCCCCAAATACGATGGTAGGTTCTGATGTTTCTTCTCCAAGATCCTTGAGTAATTGCTGTAACCGCACAACTTCTTGTCTGGCATTAGCTGCAGATATGTATTCCGCTTCTGTAGAGGACAACGCCGCTGACATCTTGCTGGACCATGATATAGGACTGTCTCCATATTTTAATAAGTAACCACTTGTGGATTTGCGTGCGCTGTGATCAGCTGCCCAATCGGAGTCCACATATCCCACCAGGTTTAGGAAACACTTGCTGACAGTTTCAAATGTAAGTCTCTCTGTTTCCGATATCTCATAACTCTTTTCATCGCATTCCAGTCTCTTTGATGTGGTTTATCCCCTCGCCTGCACAGAAGAGACCTGCCGGCTGCAATGTCTGGACGTGTAGTGGTTGTAGAGAAGGGCCCCCACTGCTTGTCTGTAGATCATCTTCTCCTTCTAGCTTTGGATAGGCTGTCTCCATAGTTGTGCCGGCTGCAATGTCTGGACATGTAGTGGTTGTAGAGAAGGGCCCCCACTGCTTGTCTGTAGATCATCTTCTCCTTCTAGCTTTGGATAGGCTGTCTCCATAGTTGTGCCGGCTGCAATGTCTGGACGTGTAGTGGTTGTAGAGAAGGGCCCCCACTGCTTGTCTGTAGATCATCTTCTCCTTCTAGCTTTGGATAGGCTGTCTCCATAGGTGTGCCGGCTGCAATGTCCGGATGTGTAGTGGTTGTAGAGAAGGGCCCCCACTGCTTGTCTGTAGATCATCTTCTCCTTCTAGCTTTGGATAGGCTGTCTCCATAGTTGTGCCGGCTGCAATGTCCGGACGTGTAGTGGTTGTAGAGAAGGGCCCCCACTGCTTGTCTGTAGATCATCTTCTCCTTCTAGCTTTGGATAGGCTGTCTCCATAGTTGTGCCGGCTGCAATGTCCGGACGTGTAGTGGTTGTAGAGAAGGGCCCCCACTGCTTGTCTGTAGATCATCTTCTCCTTCTAGCTTTGGATAGGCTGTCTCCATAGTTGTGCCGGCTGCAATGTCCGGACGTGTAGTGGTTGTAGAGAAGGGCCCCCACTGCTTGTCCGTATTGTTCATTGGATGTGAGAAGATCTTCTCCTTCTAGCTTTGGATAGGCTTTCTCCATAGTTGTGTGGCTCCTTTCGCCTCTGTCATGTTGAATTGCTGAAGAATAGATACAATTTTATCTCTCTGATTCAACAGGAAACTTCCATCTTTCTCCCGCCGGATGTCAATTCCGAGATAATACGTCCCTTCACCTAGGTCTTTAGTTTCGCACTGCTTGTTGAGTGCTCCTGCTAACTTTGCAATTTCATTGTTGTTTTTGTGAGCAATGATCCGGTCATCTACATAAATCAGCAGATCCATCCACTCAGCGTCTACTTGTTCAGCATATAGGCACGGATCAGCTTTGCTTCTTGTAAATCCTTCATTTAGTAGAACTTGATTAATCTTTAGGTTCCAGGCTCGAGCTGATTGTTTAAGGCCATAAAGAGATTTATTCAACTTGCAGACAAGATGCTCTTGTCCCTTTTTCAAATATCCTTCT
Organism: Hyla sarda; assembly: GCF_029499605.1. Classification (NCBI taxonomy): domain Eukaryota; kingdom Metazoa; phylum Chordata; class Amphibia; order Anura; family Hylidae; genus Hyla; species Hyla sarda. The sequence goes on along the minus strand of NC_079198.1, from coordinate 145,131,117 downwards.
GGCTGTGACGTGTAAATTTCTTCTTCAATATCACCATTAATAAAAGCTTAATATCGTGATGTTTCACAATCATTGGACGCATGGCAGCCGCTGTCATTAGTGTTCGGAATGGACTTTGTTTAGCAACTGGAGCAAAAGTAGCATCATAGTCCTCTCCGAACTTCTGTGAGTAACCTTTAGCAACCGGCATTGCCTTGTACCGACAGATTTTCCCTTCAGAGATACCGTATTTTTCGCCGTCTAAGACGCACTTTTTCTTCCCCAAAATTGGGGGGGGAAAAGTTGGTGCGTCTTATACGGCGAATACACCCCTATCGCGGCGGTCCCTGCGGCCATCAACGGCCGGGACCCGCGGCTAATACAGGACATCACCGATCGCGGTGATGCCCTGTATTAACCCTTCAGACGCGGCAATCAAAGCTGACCGCTGGGTCTGAAGGGAAAATAACACTAACCCGACTGTTCAGTCGGGCTGTTCGGGACCGCCGCGATTTCACCGCGGCGGTCCCAAACAGCCCGACTGAACAGCCGGGTTAGTGCTTACAGGACACCGGGAGGGACCTTACCTGCCTCCTCGGTGTCTGCTCCGTGCCGGGATCCCCTGTATGGCCGGCGCTCTCCTTCCTCGTCATCACGTTGTCGCGCACGTGCAGCAGAGACGTTCCGGAGCGACGGCGACAGCGATGGAGCGACATCCAGGGCAGCGGTGACGGGTCCGGAGCGGCGGGGACACGTGAGTATTACCTCCTATGCAGTGGTCTTCAACCTGCGCAGCTCCAGATGTTGCAAAACTACGAGTTGTAGTTTTGCAACATCTGGAGGTCCGCAGGTTGAAGACAACTATTGGGTTCAGAATCTTTATTTTTATAGATTTTGTACCTATAAATTGGGTGCGTCTTATACGCCGGTGCGTCCTTTAGGGCGAAAAATACGGGTACATTTGGTTTTAAAAACCCATTTACATCCTATGACATGTTTACCTTGAGGTAGCTCTGAAAGTGTCCATGTCTGGAGATCTTTGATGTAATTTCTTCATCTTTATTCCGTCCATGTCTGGAGATCTTTGATGTCATTTCTTCATCTTTATTCCGTCCATGTCTGGAGATCTTTGATGTCAGTTCTTCATCTTTATTCCGTCCATGTCTGGAGATCTTTGATGTCATTTCTTCATCTTTTTTCCGTTCATGTCTGGAGATCTTTGATGTCATTTCTTCATCTTTATTCCGTCCATGTCTGGAGATCTTTGATGTCCTTTCTTCATCTTTATTCCGTCCATGTCTGGAGATCTTTGATGTCATTTCTTCATCTTTATTCCGTCCATGTCTGGAGATCTTTCATGTCTTCATCTTTATTCCGTCCATGTCTGGAGATCTTTGATGTCATTTCTTCATCTTTATTCCGTCCATGTCTGGAGATCTTTGATGTCATTTCTTCATCTTTATTCCGTCCATGTCTGGAGATCTTTGATGTCATTTCTTCATCTTTATTCCGTCCATGTCTGGAGATCTTTGATGTCTTCATCTTTATTCCGTCCATGTCTCTCATGCATTGGCAGTTTCTGCTTCTCTTTCCATGATCCTGGTTCGGCTTCAACATCTCTATGTAAGATAAACGTTCAGCTGGAAAACCTTTATTGATTCTGGTTGATTTTCGGACTGAAGGTTTTTCTGGTTCAGTGTCAGGTTTTGATTCTTCTGCAGTCATTTCTATTTCTGTATCACTTTCCTTATTTTCTTGAGTGACCGATGTTGATTCTTTCTCACTTTGAATAGTTTTTTGGTTAATCTTTGAGCACACAGAAGTTTCACCAATAATCGCACTTCTGCTGACTGTTACCTTGTTCGTGTCTTGATGTAAAATCCTGTATCCTTTTTGAGATTCCCTGTACCCCACAAGTACACCTTCTTTTGCACATGCATCCCATTTTGTACGTTTTTCTTTTGGAATGTGTACATAGGCTTTACTTCCAAAAATTCTGATGTGTCTTAAATCTGGTTTCCTCTTGTTCCACAGTTCAAAAGGAGTTTTTGTTGTTACTTTTTCCCGGCAAACGATTTTGAAGATAACATGCGGTTGTGATGGCTTCTCCCCAGTATGTATTTGGCGTATCAGCGTCAAATAGCATGCTCCTCCCACTTTCACACGGTGTGCCGTTCATTCTCTCTGCAACTCCATTTTGCTCTGGGTTATATGGAACTGTTGTCTGGAACATGGCTTGTGTTTTACCACTTGTATATTCTGAGCCATTATCTGTTCGTAGTACTCTGGGCATTCCGCCAAAAATATTCTTATTCACTTGAGCGAGATACTCTTCTAATTTCTCTGGCACTTCACCCTTATTGAGAAGTAGAAATACTGTGGTATATCTGGAGTAATCATCAATGAAGGTCACAAAGTACTTTGTCTTTCCTGGAGTCATAGTTTTCATTGGACCACAAAGATCTGAATGTATTAAAGGGGTACTCCGGTGAAAACCTTTTTTCTTTTAAATCAACTGGCTCCGGAAAGTTAAACAGATTTTTACATTACTTCTATTTAAAAATCTTAATCCTTCCTGTACTTATTAGCTGCTGAATACTACAGAGGAAATTCTTTTCTTTTTGGAATGCTCTCTGATGACATCACGAGCACAGTGCTCTCTGCTGACGTTATTATAATAATAAGTCTTTATTTATTTATTGTTGTCCTTAGTGGGATTTGAACCCAAGGCCCCAGCACTGCAAGGCAGCAGTGCTAACCACTAAGCCACCATGCTGCCCTTAGCATACATCTGCTATGCACGGTTGCTAAAATGGACAGAGATGTCAGCAGAGAGCACTGTGCTCGTGATGTCATCAGTGTTCCAAAAAGAAAGGAATTTCCTCTGTAGCATTCAGCAGCTAATAAGTACTATCTCACATCTATCTCTTATCTATCTATCTCTTATCTATCTATCTCATATCTATCTATCTCTTATCTATCTATCTCTTATCTATCTATCTATCTCTTATCTATCTATCTATCTCTTATCTATCTCTTATCTATCTATCTCATATCTATCTATCTCATATCTATCTATCTCATATCTATCTCATATCTATCTATCTCATATCTATCTATCTCATATCTATCTATCTCATATCTATCTATCTCATATCTATCTATCTCATATCTATCTATCTATCTCATATCTATCTCATATCTATCTATATATCATCTATCTCATATCTATCTATCTCTTATCTATCTATCTCATATCTATCTATCTATCTCATATCTATCTATCTCATATCTATCTATATATCTATCTAGTTCATATCTATCTATCTCATATCTATCTATCTCATATCTATCTATCTCATATCTATCTATATATCATCTATCTCATATCTATCTATCTCTTATCTATCTATCTCATATCTATCTATCTATCTCATATCTATCTATCTCATATCTATCACATCTATCTATCTCATATCTATCTATCTATCTCATATCTATCTATCTCATATCTATCTATCTATCTATCTAGTTCATATCTATCTATATCAGTGAGTTCTACTCATTGCTGTTTTTAGGAGCATTGTCTTCTTAAACTTGGAGAAGAGATAAACCGTCTCTCCAGATATGAGGTAGAAAGTAAGAGGAAGGATCAGATCATCTCCAGCCTGAGGAGCGAAGTGTCGCAGCTGCGGAGCGAAGTCCACAGATCCGTCCTGCCCGGGAGGGAAGAGGTGAGTGATGGAATCATCCACCATAAATCACAGGGCCGTGGTGTCTGGGAGCTGATGGGGCCTCAGAGTGGTTAATGTAAATAAAGAACTATCGGCCTTACGGGGAACATTTATTTGGATTTTTTTGGAGCTCCATGGCGCACGCAGCAGGTGACTGGAATTTACTAACAGGACTAAATCATGTTAATTAATTTCAGCCAACTTTAATATGCAACGATTGGCTGTAATTTGCCGCATGTAACCTGTCTGTAGGTCGGGTGCAGCTCACGGAGTGTTTGTAGACATGTTACTACTTACCTCCCCCCCCCCCCCCCCCAGCCGTATGGTGTGGAGGGTATGGAGCCTGCGCTCCCGCCACTTAACTGTTGTGAGTTGTGCAGGTGACAATACAGCTGCGGGCGCAGCTCAAGCTGGGCAGGAGGCATACATTGTACTTCGCTAGATACATCTCTGCTTAACCCCTTGAGGGACATAAAGTTAGCAGCCATCTATATAAAAGACAGAAGTCTTCCTGCTCCAATACACGGCTTCTTCTGTACTGAAGCCTCTAGTGACCATCACTTGATGGTCCCTAGAGGCTGTCCTGCAGCTGAAGATCTCAGCCTGGAGCTGGAGTGGTAAGGCTTAGGCTGTGTTACCACATTGGGTTTTCAACATGGCTTTTTTATTTTAAAAATGCATGTTGAAAATGTAAGGTGTAAACACAGCCGGTCATCACTTTCTTTGTTTTTTAACCTATGTCTTTTTTTTTTTTTTTAGTTAACGCTTTACAGGCTTAGTAGCGGAAGCCATGTGATAGATGGAGTCAGTGACTAAGGTGGAGCTTAGCTCAAAAAGGGCTCTTCCTAACCACCTATTATTACTGATCCGGGTACTGTCAGGCCTGGAGTGTAAAAAAAAAAGACACACGTGACTGGGAAGTAGCAGGCTGACATTATATAGTCTGGGAAAGGACAAAATAAATGGCCCTTGCTACCCTGGTAACACCCGCCTGCTACTGCTTGTATTGAATCTGGATGGTTATGAATTTTTTTTTTACTGCATGGGGTCTCCCCCTATTTTTCATAACCATCCAGATACAAGACAAGCAGTAGCAGGCTGGTGTTACCAGGCTTTCCTCTGTAACTCTGGTAATCGAGTCAGGTACTGGAGTAATTATGGGGGGGTAGCAAGAGCCCTCTTACGAGTTAAAGGGGTACTCCGCCCCTAGACATCTTATCCCCTATCCAAAGGACAGGGGATAAGATGTCTGATCTTCTGCACCCGGCGTTCGTTTAGAGCACCGGGTGCAGCGTTGGAGGCTCATGAAGTCTCGGCCACGCTCGTGACATCATGGCCACGCCCCCTCAATGCAAAATCTATGGGAAAGGGAGTGACGACTATCACGCCACCTCCCATAGACTTGCATTGAGGGGGCATGGCCGTGATGCCACGAGTGGGGCGTGGCCGGGACATCACGAGCCTCCACCCCACATTGCCAGTCATCCGGCACAGAGCAAAGTTCGTTCCATGCACCAGATGTCTGGGGTGCAGCAGCCGAGATCGCAGGGGTCCCCAGCGGCAGGACCCCCGCGATCAGACATCTTATCCCCTCTCCTTTTAGATAGGGGACAAGATGTCTAGGGGCGGAGGACCCCTTTAAGCCCCAGCTTGTTAATGAACAACATCTCTCAGATACATAAAGCGATAAATTCAAAAGATAAAACACTTCTTTATTCTTTATTACAATAAAAGACTCCAAAAATAAGCGCATCTTACACAGAGCTCCTCCCAGTGCACAAGGTATCAGGTGATGTCACTTATGTCTCTCCAGGACCCGTCTGATCTCCTGAGCTCACACTTAGAGGATGAATTTTTGGGAGAATTTCCCACAATTGTCACAGAAGAAAAATCCCAATGGGGCTTGAGCCGTCAGGATCCATCATCAGGTTCAGAGCGAAGTGAATCCGCAGAGTCCTCGGAAGAAACTTTACCTGAGAAACAGAGCAAAAGCCGAATGATAGCGATGGAGACAGAGGTAATAAGTCTCTATAGCAGTGCTTCCCAACCAGGGTGCCTCCAGCTGTTGCAAAACTACAACTCCCAGCATGCCTGGGCAGCCAAAGGCTACTACCCAGCTCTCCTAGACTCCTGAAGGGCCTATCAGACTGTGAGGTTGTGTGATATGGATCCTTCCTCTGCCATGATGGGTGTGATATGGATCCTTCCTCTGCCATGATGGGTGTGAGGTTGTGTGATATGGATCCTTCCTCTGCCATGATGGGTGTGAGGTTGTGTGATATGGATCCTTCCTCTGCCATGATGGGTGTGAGGTTGTGTGATATGGATCCTTCTTCTGCCATAATGGGTGTGAGGTTGTGTGATATGGATCCTTCCTCTGCCATGATTGGTGTGAGGTTGTGATATGGATCCTTCTTCTGCCATGATGGGTGTGAGGTTGTGTGATATAGATCCTTCCTCTGCCATGATTGGTGTGAGGTTGTGTGATATGGATCCTTCCTCTGCCATGATGGGTGTGAGGTTATGTGATATGGATCCTTCTTCTGCCATGATGGGTGTGAGGTTGTGGGATATGGATCCTTCCCCTGCCATGATGGGTGTGAGGTTGTGTGATATGGATCCTTCCTCTGCCATGATGGGTGTGAGGTTATGTGATATGGATCCTTCCTCTGCCATGATGGGTGGGAGGTTATGTGATATGGATGCTTCCTCTGCCATGATGGGTGTGAGGTTATGTGATATGGATCCTTCCCCTGCCATGATGGGTGTGAGGTTGTGTGATATGGATCCTTCCCCTGCCATGATGGGTGTGAGGTTGTGTGATATGGATCCTTCCTCTGCCATGATGGGTGTGATGTTATGTGATATGGATCCTTTCTCTACCATGATGGGTGTGATATGGATCCTGTGGACAGGGAGACTCCTTTTTGGGTATTTTCAGACCCATCAAATTGTTTACAGTGTTATTTATGTTCTTGCCTATTCAGCCCAGGACTAGAAAAACATGGCTGCCTCCTTCTAGAAACGGCAACTCTGTGTCTTGTGTCTGATATTGCAGTTAAAGTGAATGAAGCCGAGCTGTAATACCACACACATCCTGTGGCTGCTGAGGCGCTGTTTTTAAAAGTAATCGGCCGTGTTTCCTTAAAGGGGTACTCCACTGCCCCAGCATTCAGAACATTTTGTTCCGAATGCTTGGAGCGGGCAGCAGGGTCATGATGTCACACCACGCCCCCTCAATGCAAGCCTATGGGAGGGGGCGTGGTGGCTGTCACGCCCCCTTCCATAGACAATCATTGAAGGAGCATGGAGTGACATCACAAGGGGCATGACAGTGACTTCTAAACGAACGCCGGGTGCTGCACAGAGATCGCGGGGGGTTCCAGCAGTGGGACCCCACAATCAGGCATCTTATCCCCTATCCTTTGGATAGGGGATAGGATGTCTAGGGGCAGAGTACCCCTTTAATCCTTGATCTGTCCTCTAATTTAAAGGGGCATTGAGGTAATGCTAAGCTAACATTGATCCATTGGACAGGTAATAACTGCTAGATTGGAGGGGCCCCACAATTAGGACCCCCACCAAATGCCATAATAGGGGTCCTGCCCAGCAAACATGCCGCCGCTCCATTCAGACTCTATGGGACTGTACTTGGCTATCTCCGGCCGTCCTATGGACATTGAATAGAGCGACAATCTGCATAGTCGACAGCAACTTCTATTCAAACAGGGGACTCAGGACCCCTTGTCTAGTAACTCATCGGGGGTCCTAGTATTTAGACACCCCCCCCCAATCTAGTATTTATCATCTGTCCAGTGGATAAACAATTACGTATTGTTAAATAATTCATACCCCGGTTATTATAGTGCAAAATTATGATAATAAATATAAAATGTAATATATATATATATATCAATTAGATGAATAATAGTGCTCATAAATGAGAAAAAAAAATATATATATATATATATATATATATATATATATATATATAAAAAATATAAAACAGTAGATAAACAGCCAGGATCCGAGTTTTTTCTGATCACGGCCATTGCAGGTGGGTGTCAGATGTAGCAAACAGCCAGCACCCACCGTTTATGGAGAAGGTGCAGCTCCTGAGCCCGCTCCATACTGCCCTGACTTTTTAACATTTATATATGTGAACAGTCAGACAGGGGTTAAATGATGAGTAAAGTTGTGTTCACACCATGGTCAGAGGTTCTTTCAGCACAGCGCTCTACTCATCAAAGCAACAAACTGGGAGATCCTAACGGACTCCATTGTAGTCAGCAAGGGTGAGGTCATGGCACCTTATCTGGGCCTCTGCATAGTATGGTAAACATCAGGGTTACACTGACAGGCAACATATTAGAGGGACAGAACAACTAAAAAGAGACCCCAGATACACCCGATGGACCCACCCGAGTTCTCTTTTAGCTGTTCTGTCCCTCTAATATGATGCCTGTCGGTGTAACCCTGATGGGTGTCATACTCTGCAGAGGCCCATATAAGGTGCCGTGACCTTAGCCTTGCTGACTGTTTCCAACGACATGCCTCCGACCTCAGGGAATGTTGTGCTTCTCTTTGATCAGATTCTGGTTGATGACATCGCAGCAGAGAACAATGGATGCCTCGTAGCTGAAAAAGATGAAGATTCATCCCCCGTGTCCATAGATCAACCTGAAGACAAAGATCAGCTGATTCAGAAGCTACAAGAGGACATAGAGACCATGAGGAAGGACCACGAGATATCAAAAGGTGACAACGTGTCCGGGATCTCTCCAAAGTATAATATCCAGTGGGTTGTCTGTGTTCTTCTGTCCCGTGGAACAGAGATCACCACCTTAATGCTTCCTCTGCCATGATGGGTGTGAGGTTGTGTGATATGGATCCTTCCTCTGCCATGATGGGTGTGAGGTTATGTGATATGGATCCTTCTTCTACCATGATGGGTGTGAGGTTGTGTAATATGGATCCTTCCTCTGCCATGATGGGTGTGAGGTTGTGTGATATGTCGACTATGCAGATTGTCGCTCTATTCAATGTCCATAGGACGGCCGGAGATAGCCTCTGCCATGATGGGTGTGAGGTTGTGTGATATGGATCCTTCCTCTGCCATGATGGGTGTGAGGTTGTGTGATATGGATCCTTCCTCTGCCATGATGGGTGTGAGGTTGTGTGATATGGATCCTTCCTCTGCCATGATGGGTGTGAGGTTGTGTGATATGGATCCTTCTTCTGCCATAATGGGTGTGAGGTTGTGTGATATGGATCCTTCCTCTGCCATGATTGGTGTGAGGTTGTGATATGGATCCTTCTTCTGCCATGATGGGTGTGAGGTTGTGTGATATAGATCCTTCCTCTGCCATGATTGGTGTGAGGTTGTGTGATATGGATCCTTCCTCTGCCATGATGGGTGTGAGGTTATGTGATATGGATCCTTCTTCTGCCATGATGGGTGTGAGGTTGTGGGATATGGATCCTTCCCCTGCCATGATGGGTGTGAGGTTGTGTGATATGGATCCTTCCTCTGCCATGATGGGTGTGAGGTTATGTGATATGGATCCTTCCTCTGCCATGATGGGTGGGAGGTTATGTGATATGGATGCTTCCTCTGCCATGATGGGTGTGAGGTTATGTGATATGGATCCTTCCCCTGCCATGATGGGTGTGAGGTTGTGTGATATGGATCCTTCCCCTGCCATGATGGGTGTGAGGTTGTGTGATATGGATCCTTCCTCTGCCATGATGGGTGTGATGTTATGTGATATGGATCCTTTCTCTACCATGATGGGTGTGATATGGATCCTGTGGACAGGGAGACTCCTTTTTGGGTATTTTCAGACCCATCAAATTGTTTACAGTGTTATTTATGTTCTTGCCTATTCAGCCCAGGACTAGAAAAACATGGCTGCCTCCTTCTAGAAACGGCAACTCTGTGTCTTGTGTCTGATATTGCAGTTAAAGTGAATGAAGCCGAGCTGTAATACCACACACATCCTGTGGCTGCTGAGGCGCTGTTTTTAAAAGTAATCGGCCGTGTTTCCTTAAAGGGGTACTCCACTGCCCCAGCATTCAGAACATTTTGTTCCGAATGCTTGGAGCGGGCAGCAGGGTCATGATGTCACACCACGCCCCCTCAATGCAAGCCTATGGGAGGGGGCGTGGTGGCTGTCACGCCCCCTTCCATAGACAATCATTGAAGGAGCATGGAGTGACATCACGAGGGGCATGACAGTGACTTCTAAACGAACGCCGGGTGCTGCACAGAGATCGCGGGGGGTTCCAGCAGTGGGACCCCACAATCAGGCATCTTATCCCCTATCCTTTGGATAGGGGATAGGATGTCTAGGGGCAGAGTACCCCTTTAATCCTTGATCTGTCCTCTAATTTAAAGGGGCATTGAGGTAATGCTAAGCTAACATTGATCCATTGGACAGGTAATAACTGCTAGATTGGAGGGGCCCCACAATTAGGACCCCCACCAAATGCCATAATAGGGGTCCTGCCCAGCAAACATGCCGCCGCTCCATTCAGACTCTATGGGACTGTACTTGGCTATCTCCGGCCGTCCTATGGACATTGAATAGAGCGACAATCTGCATAGTCGACAGCAACTTCTATTCAAACAGGGGACTCAGGACCCCTTGTCTAGTAACTCATCGGGGGTCCTAGTATTTAGACACCCCCCCCCAATCTAGTATTTATCATCTGTCCAGTGGATAAACAATTACGTATTGTTAAATAATTCATACCCCGGTTATTATAGTGCAAAATTATGATAATAAATATAAAATGTAATATATATATATATCAATTAGATGAATAATAGTGCTCATAAATGAGAAAAAAAAAAAAAAATATATAGATAGATACAAAAACAATAATTGTTATACAAAAAATCCCAAGAAATAATACATGATTTGTGTACAATAAATATAAAATAAGCAACAATCATATCTATCTAATTGTGAAGGAACAAATAATAAATGATGAATAATAATAAAAATAACTCTATGCTACACACCCCACTTATAACGACTTCCATGTACGCAAACAGCCCTAAACACCCCAATTTTTATCTATATCCCTCTCCAATACTACGGGGCTCACCTATTATCCACATTTGACTACCAAATCCATAAATCCATTGGACCCACTTAAATCTCACTAAATAATTTATTGGACCCACCTCTCCGGGCATGCTGGGAGTTGAAGTCTTGCAGCATCTGGAGGGCCACAGTTTGAGACCACTGCTTTAGACATTGTTATAGTGACCTTCCTGATGTCATGGCCGTGGTCAGTGATTGGCCGCCATGTCACATGTCATACAACATTAGGGGAGCAGCGTAAAACGATGTCTTATTCAGGCACAATCCTGTATACTGATTTCTGCCATTTGGTGGGAAGGGTGTTGGGCGTATTGGATTTTGCCGAATCTTTTCTTCCTGCAGAACACATGGCGGTCACTGATGGAGGGGGCGGGGTTGTTAGAACCACAGGAAAGAGGAAAAAATAAATGGTGGAGAATAAGTTATTATAATCAAACCTGAACTCCTGGGCCCCATTACCATTATATGTCAGCATAATAATTAAAGGGCAGTGTAAATTAAAATAAACTTTTGGCATGTTGTGGGGTCAAATATGATATCGCTGTCATGTGACACTAAGCGCAATCTCCCGGATCGATTTAGCGATCAGTTGAGATCCGAACACTCAGACTGCGACTGGTCAAAACATGGCGAGAGTTTTTTAAAGTGACAGGAGCACATTAAGTCTTATTAGTAGGAGGGGCCTCCAGACACCAGGACCCCGGCTGGGTTGCGCCCCCTAAAGATTTATCTCGGTAATGTAAATCTTTATTTTTTACTCTATTTCCAGGAGTCATTTCCTCTCTGCAGAAATCGATTTCATCTCACGAGTCCAAACTGAGGAAATCCACGTTTGAGAAGGAATCGTTACAGCGAGAACTGAAGGAGAGAGAGGTCCAGATACACTCAATGTCCAGGAAGGTACAGACACCTGTCAATCAGCACCAGAAACCCGCCCAGGGTCACCATACACCATGTACAGCCGCAGGTCACATGATCACTGGAAACCCACCCGGGGTCACCATACACCATGTACAGCCGCAGGTCACATGATCACTGGAAACCTGCCCAGGGTCACCATACACCATGTACAGCCGCAGGTCACATGATCACTGGAAACCTGCCCAGGGTCACCATACACCATGTACAGCCGCAGGTCACATGATCACTGGAAACCTGCCTGAGGTCACCATACACCATGTACGGCCGCAGGTCACATGATCACTGGAAACCTGCCTGAGGTCACCATACACCATGTACAGCCACAGGTCACATGATCACTGGAAACCCACCCGGGGTCACCATACATCATTTACAGCAGCAGGTCACATGATCACTGGAAACCTGCCTGAGGTCACCATACACCATGTACAGCCACAGGTCACATGATCACTGGAAACCTGCCTGAGGTCACCATACACCATGTACAGCCACAGGTCACATGATCACTGGAAACCCACCCGGGGTCACCATACATCATTTACAGCAGCAGGTCACATGATCACTGGAAACCTGCCTGAGGTCACCATACACCATGTACAGCCGCTGGTCACATGAACACTGGAAACCTGCCTGAGGTCACCATACACCATGTACAGCCGCAGGTCACATGATCACTGGAAACCTGCCTGAGGTCACCATACACCATGTACAGCCACAGGTCACATGATCACTGGAAACCTGCCTGAGGTCACCATACACCATGTACAGCCATAGGTCACATGATCACTGGAAACCTGCCTGAGGTCACCATACACCATGTACAGCCGCAGGTCACATGATCACTGGAAACCTGCCTGAGGTCACCATACACCATGTACAGCCATAGGTCACATGATCACTGGAAACCTGCCTGAGGTCACCATACACCATGTACAGCCGCAGGTCACATGATCACTGGAAACCTGCCTGAGGTCACCATACACCATGTACAGCCGCAGGTCACATGATCACTGGAAACCTGCCTGAGGTCACCATACACCATGTACAGCCACAGGTCACATGATCACTGGAAACCTGCCTGAGGTCACCATACACCATGTACGGCTGCAGGTCACATGATCACTGGAAACCTGCCTGAGGTCACCATACACCATGTACAGCCACAGGTCACATGATCACTGGAAACCTGCCTGAGGTCACCATACACCATGTACGGCTGCAGGTCACATGATCACTGGAGACAATCACTCCTCCATTGTTCTGCAGACAATTAGGGAGATTTATCAAAACCTGAGCAGAAATAAAGTGGAGCAGTCGCCCATAGCATCCAATCAGATCGCTTCTTTCATTTTTCAGACGCCTTTTTAAAAATGAAGTGATCTGGTAACTATGGGTATTGCACCCCTTTTTTGCCCTGCTCATGTTTTAATATATCTCTCCCAATACCTCCATTATCTACAATTATTTTGCCCACAAAAGACCCCATCTACACTTATTAGGAAGTCTGATCATTGGGAGTGGGTGCTCTGTGCTCCCCCTGGATGAATGACCCCACAGTCAGACATGTTGGACTGATACTCCATTAACCTCCATGGGCCAGACAGGGATTGCCATGTACGGTGCCCATCTATCCCTATCCTGCATTTACCAAGGGGGATCGATAGGATGTTGGTTCCTATCATGAATGGGGTCCCATTGGGTCGACTCCACCAATCAGAGACTCCACCATTAGCCTGAGGAGATAAGAGTCATTCATGAGCAAACCCTCCAATCTCCACACTCCTGGGTGCTTATAGGCAGCATTTCCCCTGTGGGGGGCGCTGTAGTAGTTAACCACTTGGTGGCAAGTTCTACCACACATCCCAGCAGATCCCTGCGGTGGACACTTCCTTTAAGGCTAAATGTAAATTTATATTTGTGTTACATTAAGAGGGAAGGTTAAACTTAGCTGCAGATGGTTTCTGTAATATTCAGTATTATGAACCAGGAAAGACCCCAATAACCGCCCACCCTACACGGTCACAGATATGGTGTCCGCACTGGAATCCATCTTCTTGCTGCTGCTTATTAATGTTTTTTCATGTTCTGATTTAAGTTTTCAAGTTTGCGAGAAGAAAGAAAACATGAAGAATTGATGGCGACCACGGAGCAGGAGAACCACAGTCTTAGAGAGGTATCGGGGTGGGGGGCAATTTGGCCCCTTATGATGGGGTCTCTAACCTTATCCCACTGAATAATCAGCCTTACCCTAAAATATCCTTCACCCTCATACATTGTTGTCCCCAGCCATTTATCTACCTCCAGAGTTGTCTATAAAACATAAGTTACATTGCAGATGATGGGTGAACTGAAGGGCGAAGTGTCCAGGAGGAACGAGATGATCACAGAATTAAAGAGTGAAGTTCAGAGACTGCAGAAGGAGATCAGCAAATATCAGGCAGAAGGGAGGAAGCGAGAGGAGGAGAGAAGTCTGATCCAGAGCAAAGCCGAGGACCTGGCCTCCTCCGAGCAACACCTCAAGGTGGCGCTAGAGACAACGCAGACCAGGGTGAGAAGTCATCACCTATCATAGGTCAGGAGGAGGACGTCTCACCATGAGACGCTCCTGGATATATTGTGGACAGCTTGGGTTAATGGCGTGTATGTAGACTAGGGTGATGTGACTGATGGGTTAATGGCGTGTATGTAGACTGTAGGGTGATGTGACTGATGGGTTAATGGCGTGTATGTAGACTAGGGTGGTGTGACTGATGGGTTAATGGCGTGTATGTAGACTGTAGGGTGGTGTGACTGATGGGTTAATGGCGTGTATGTAGACTGTAGGGTGGTGTGACTGATGGGTTAATGGCGTGTATGTAGACTGTAGGGTGATGTGACTGATGGGTTAATGGCGTGTATGTAGACTAGGGTGGTGTGACTGATGGGTTAATGGCGTGTATGTAGACTGTAGGGTGGTGTGACTGATGGGTTAATGGCGTGTATGTAGACTGTAGGGTGGTGTGACTGATGGGTTAATGGCGTGTATGTAGACTAGGGTGGTGTGACTGATGGGTTAATGGCGTGTATGTAGACTGTAGGGTGATGTGACTGATGGGTTAATGGCGTGTATGTAGACTGTAGGGTGGTGTGACTGATGGGTTAATGACGTGTATGTAGACTGTAGGGTGGTGTGACTGATGGGTTAATGGCGTGTATGTAGACTGTAGGGTGGTGTGACTGATGGGTTAATGGCGTGTATGTAGACTGTAGGGTGGTGTGACTGTCCCTGGTCTCTGTCCCTGGTTCTGTTCCTGGTCGCTGTCCCTGGTCGCTGTCCCTGGTCACTGTCCCTTCTCTGGTCTCTGTCCCTGGTCTCTGTCCCTGGTCTCTGTCCCTGGTTCTGTCCCTGGTCGCTGTCCCTGTCTCTGGTCTATGTCCCTGGCTCTGTCCCTGTCTCTGTCCCTGGTTCTGTCTCTGGTCGCTGTCTCTGGTCGCTGTCCCTGGTCTCTGTCCCTGGTCTCTGTCCCTGGTCGCTGTCCCTGGTCGCTGTCCCTGTCCCTGGCTCTGTCCCTGTCCCTGGTCTCTGTCCCTGGTCTCTGTCCCTGGTCACTGTCCCTGGTCTCTGTCCCTGGTCTCTGTCCCTGGTCACTGTCCCTGGTCTCTGTCTCTGGTCGCTGTCCCTGGCTCTGTCCCTGGCTCTGTCCCTGGTCTCTGTCCCTGGTCGCTGTCCCTGGTCACTGTCCCTGGCTCTGTCTCTGTCCCTGGTCTCTGTCCCTGGTCTCTGTCCCTGTCCCTGGTCTCTGTCCCTGGTCTCTGTCCCTGGTCTCTGTCCCTGTCTCTGGTCTCTGTCCCTGGTTCTGTCTCTGGTCACTGTCCCTGGTCTCTGTCCCTGGTCACTGTCCCTGTCCCTGGTCTCTGTCCCTGGTCTCTGTCCCTGGTCTCTGTCCCTGTCTCTGGTCTCTGTCCCTGGTTCTGTCTCTGGTCACTGTCCCTGGTCTCTGTCCCTGGTCACTGTCCCTGTCCCTGGTCTCTGTCCCTGGTCTCTGTCCCTGGCTCTGTCCCTGTCTCTGGTCTCTGTCCCTGGTCTCTGTCCCTGGTCTCTGGTCACTGTCCCTGGCTCTGTCTCTGTCCCTGGTCTCTGTCCCTGGTCTCTGTCCCTGGTCTCTGTCCCTGTCCCTGGTCTCTGTCCCTGGTCTCTGTCCCTGTCTCTGTCCCTGGTTCTGTCTCTGGTCACTGTCCCTGGTCTCTGTCCCTGGTCACTGTCCCTGTCCCTGGTCTCTGTCCCTGGTCTCTGTCCCTGTCTCTGTCCCTGGTTCAGTCCTTGACCTTCTACTGGACATGGATCATGGTAGTTACTGGTTACATGCCCGGTCTTCTCCTCGATGCTGGTTTATAACCTTATAGTTATACATTATGAAATATATCTACACATATCTTCAATAACCCTAATAAGAGGTGGAGCCTGTATACAGATCATCAGGCCTCAGCCCTTATGGAAGCCACAAGGTGGCGCTCTAGACCTGTCCTGTATCGGGAGGATACTTCAGATTTTGCTTTGTTTTCATTTTTTACTGGTAAAAACGAACCGGAGTAATTAATATGTTTAGGTTACAAATTACTTGTATATAAGTTGATATAAATATATAGATGAGTTTATTCTGTGCTCCGGAGGCCGCCATTGTTCTGTAGACTCCCCATTAATCTGTGTGGGGGGGGATCAGCAGATATTGGGGTTATAGATATATAGTGGACTGTATCACTTTATAATCCTCGCGTTGTGTTTGTCTCGCAGTTTGAACGGTTCCGCAGTAAGATCATACAGGCGGCGTACATCGCTCCGGGATTCAAGGGGCCACAGGTTGAAATCTCAGATAATGAAATCCTGGAAACCATGCAGGTAAGAGGGTGTTAGATGTGGTATTATTTATGCACTATATGGTGGTATTATCTGTGCATTGTATGGGGCGGGTTTATTTATACACTATATGATGATGTTATTTTGCACTATATGGTGGTATTATCTGTGCATTGTATGGGGCGGGTTTATTTATACACTATATGATGATGTTATTTTGCACTATATGGTGGTATTATCTGTGCATTGTATGGGGCAGGGTTTATTTATACACTATATGATGATGTTATTTTGCACTATATAGTGTTATTATCTGTGCATTGTATGGGGCAGGGTTTATTTATACACTGTATGATGATGTTATTTTGCACTATATGGTGGTATTATCTGTGCATTGTATGGGGCGGGTTTATTTATACACTGTATGATGATGTTATTTTGCACTATATGGTGGTATTATCTGTGCATTGTATGGGGCAGGGTTTATTTATACACTGTATGATGATGTTATTTTGCACTATATGGTGGTATTATCTGTGCATTGTATGGGGCAGGGTTTATTTATACACTATATGATGATGTTATTTTGCACTATATGGTGGTATTATCTGTGCATTGTATGGGGCAGGGTTTATTTATACACTGTATGATGATGTTATTTTGCACTATATGGTGGTATTATCTGTGCATTGTATGGGGTGGGTTTATTTATACACTATATGATGATGTTATTTTGCACTATATGGTGGTATTATCTGTGCATTGTATGGGGCGGGTTTATTTATACACTATATGATGATGTTATTTTGCACTATATAGTGTTATTATCTGTGCATTGTATGGGGCAGGGTTTATTTATACACTATATGATGATGTTATTTTGCACTATATGGTGGTATTATCTGTGCATTGTATGGGGCAGGGTTTATTTATACACTGTATGATGATGTTATTTTGCACTATATGGTGGTATTATCTGTGCATTGTATGGGGCGGGTTTATTTATACACTATATGATGATGTTATTTTGCACTATATAGTGTTATTATCTGTGCATTGTATAGGGCAGGGTTTATTTATACACTGTATGATGATGTTATTTTGCACTATATGGTGGTATTATCTGTGCACTATATGGTTTGCAGTAGATATTGCATTATCTGTGCACAGTACGGGGGTATTGTTTATGCTCTTTATGGTGTTGCCATTCTTGTACTATATGGTTGTATTATCAGTGCACTGCATGATGGATTTATTCATGCACTTTATGGTGGTATTATTTATGAACTATATGGTGGTATTATTTATGCACTATATGGTGATGTTGTTTTGCACTATATGGTGGTCTTATCTGTGCACTATATGGTTTGCAGTAGATATTGCATTATCTGTGTATTGTTTATGCTCTTTATGGTGTTGCCATTCTTGTACTATATGGTTGTATTATCAGTGCACTGCATGATGGATTTATTCATGCACTTTATGGTGGTATTATTTATGCACTATATGTTAATGTTTGCACCATATGTTGGTTATTTTTGTACTGTATGGTGGTATTATTTATAGGGTTTTCCTCCTATCTCTCCGCTCCTTTAGCGACTCGTTTTCTGGCTCTACTTCTTCACCTCTTTCCCTTGCTGTCGGGGTTCCCCAGGGATCGGTCCTGGGTCCTCTACTCTTTTCACTCTACACATCCCCCATTGGAAAAACAATCAGTAGATTTGGTTTCCAGTACAACCTCTACGCTGATGACACCCAACTCTATACCTCCTCCTCCAACATCACCCCTGCACTCCTACAGAATACCAGTGACTGTCTCTCTGCTGTCTCAGACATCACCCCTGCACTCCTACAGAATACCAGTGACTGTCTCTCTGCTGTCTCAGACATCACCCCTGCACTCCTACAGAATACGAGTGACTGTCTCTCTGCTGTCTCAGACATCCCCCCTGCACTCCTACAGAATACCAGTGACTGTCTCTCTGCCGTCTCAGACATCACCCCTGCACTCCTACAGAATACCAGTGACTGTCTCTCTGCTGTCTCAGACATCCCCCCTGCACTCCTACAGAATACCAGTGACTGTCTCTCTGCTGTCTCAGACATCCCCCCTGCACTCCTACAGAATACCAGTGACTGTCTCTCTGCTGTCTCAGACATCCCCCCTGCACTCCTACAGAATACCAGTGACTGTCTCTCTGCTGTCTCAGACATCCCCCCTGCACTCCTACAGAATACCAGTGACTGTCTCTCTGCTGTCTCAGACATCACCCCTGCACTCCTACAGACTACCAGTGACTGTCTCTCTGCTGTCTCAGACATCCCCCCTGCACTCCTACAGAATACCAGTGACTGTCTCTCTGCTGTCTCAGACATCCCCCCTGCACTCCTACAGAATACCAGTGACTGTCTCTCTGCTGTCTCAGACATCCCCCCCTGCACTCCTACAGAATACCAGTGACTGTCTCTCTGCCGTCTCAGACATCCCCCCTGCACTCCTACAGAATACCAGTGACTGTCTCTCTGCTGTCTCAGACATCACCCCTGCACTCCTACAGAATACCAGTGACTGTCTCTCTGCTGTCTCAGACATCCCCCCTGCACTCCTACAGAATACCAGTGACTGTCTCTCTGCTGTCTCAGACATCCCCCCTGCACTCCTACAGAATACCAGTGACTGTCTCTCTGCTGTCTCAGACATCACCCCTGCACTCCTACAGACTACCAGTGACTGTCTCTCTGCTGTCTCAGACATCCCCCCTGCACTCCTACAGAATACCAGTGACTGTCTCTCTGCTGTCTCAGACATCACCCCTGCACTCCTACAGAATACCAGTGACTGTCTCTCTGCTGTCTCAGACATCCCCCCTGCACTCCTACAGAATACCAGTGACTGTCTCTCTGCTGTCTCAGACATCCCCCCCTGCACTCCTACAGAATACCAGTGACTGTCTCTCTGCCGTCTCAGACATCCCCCCTGCACTCCTACAGAATACCAGTGACTGTCTCTCTGCCGTCTCAGACATCCCCCCTGCACTCCTACAGAATACCAGTGACTGTCTCTCTGCTGTCTCAGACATCCCCCCTGCACTCCTACAGAATACCAGTGACTGTCTCTCTGCTGTCTCAGACATCCCCCCTGCACTCCTACAGAATACCAGTGACTGTCTCTCTGCTGTCTCAGACATCACCCCTGCACTCCTACAGAATACCAGTGACTGTCTCTCTGCTGTCTCAGACATCACCCCTGCACTCCTACAGAATACCAGTGACTGTCTCTCTGCTGTCTCAGACATCACCCCTGCACTCCTACAGAATACCAGTGACTGTCTCTCTGCTGTCTCAGACATCAGCCCTGCACTCCTACAGAATACCAGTGACTGTCTCTCTGCTGTCTCAGACATCACCCCTGCACTCCTACAGAATACCAGTGACTGTCTCTCTGCTGTCTCAGACATCCCCCCTGCAATCCTACAGAATACCAGTGACTGTCTCTCTGCCGTCTCAGACATCAGCCCTGCACTCCTACAGAATACCAGTGACTGTCTCTCTGCTGTCTCAGACATCACCCCTGCACTCCTACAGAATACCAGTGACTGTCTCTCTGCTGTCTCAGACATCACCCCTGCACTCCTACAGAATACCAGTGACTGTCTCTCTGCCGTCTCAGACATCAGCCCTGCACTCCTACAGAATACCAGTGACTGTCTCTCTGCTGTCTCAGACATCACCCCTGCACTCCTACAGAATACCAGTGACTGTCTCTCTGCTGTCTCAGACATCACCCCTGCACTCCTACAGAATACCAGTGACTGTCTCTCTGCCGTCTCAGACATCCCCCCTGCACTCCTACAGAATACCAGTGACTGTCTCTCTGCCGTCTCAGACATCCCCCCTGCACTCCTACAGAATACCAGTGACTGTCTCTCTGCCGTCTCAGACATCACCCCTGCACTCCTACAGAATACCAGTGACTGTCTCTCTGCTGTCTCAGACATCCCCCCTGCACTCCTACAGAATACCAGTGACTGTCTCTCTGCCGTCTCAGACATCTTGTCCTCTTTAGATCTGAAACTAAATCTTTCTATAACAGAACTTCTTGTCTTTTCTCCATCACCTGATCCTGTACCTACCCCTGACATTTCCATCTCGGTATGTGGTTCTACCATAACTCCGGGCAGCAGTCTCGCTGTCTTGGATTATACTGGACTCTGATCTGTCTCTCACTCCCCATATTCAGTCTCTTTCACGTTCTTGTCACCTGCATCTCAAAAACATTTCCAGAATCCGCCCGTTTCTCACGACTGAATCTGCTAAAACTCTCATTATTGCTTTGATTCCCTCCGACCTCGACTACTGTAAGTCTTTACTAATAGGCCAAACTCTCTCCTCTCCAGTCCATCCTTAATGCCGCAGCCAAACTCTCTCCTCTCCAGTCCATCCTTAATGCCGCAGCCAGACTCCTCTTCCTCTCCAGCCGCTACACCGGCGCCTCCTCCCTGTGCCAGTCACTACACCGACGCCTCCTCCCTGTGCCAGTCACTACACCGACGCCTCCTCCCTGTGCCAGTCACTACACCGACGCCTCCTCCCTGTGCCAGTCACTACACCGACGCCTCCTCCCTGTGCCAGTCACTACACCGACGCCTCCTCCCTGTGCCAGTCACTACACCGACGCCTCCTCCCTGTGCCAGTCACTACACCGACGCCTCCTCCCTGTGCCAGTCGCAACACCGACGCCTCCTCCCTGTGCCAGTCGCTACACCGACGCCTCCTCCCTGTGCCAGTCGCTACACCGACGCCTCCTCCCTGTGCCAGTCACTACACCGACGCCTCCTCCCTGTGCCAGTCGCTACACCGACGCCTCCTCCCTGTGCCAGTCACTACACCGACGCCTCCTCGCTGTGCCAGTCACTACACCGACGCCTCCTCCCTGTGCCAGTCACTACACCGACGCCTCCTCCCTGTGCCAGTCACTACACCGACGCCTCCTCCCTGTGCCTCCTACAGAATACCAGTGACTGTCTCTCTGCTGTCTCAGACATCAGCCCTGCACTCCTACAGAATACCAGTGACTGTCTCTCTGCTGTCTCAGACATCACCCCTGCACTCCTACAGAATACCAGTGACTGTCTCTCTGCTGTCTCAGACATCCCCCCTGCAATCCTACAGAATACCAGTGACTGTCTCTCTGCCGTCTCAGACATCAGCCCTGCACTCCTACAGAATACCAGTGACTGTCTCTCTGCTGTCTCAGACATCACCCCTGCACTCCTACAGAATACCAGTGACTGTCTCTCTGCTGTCTCAGACATCACCCCTGCACTCCTACAGAATACCAGTGACTGTCTCTCTGCCGTCTCAGACATCAGCCCTGCACTCCTACAGAATACCAGTGACTGTCTCTCTGCTGTCTCAGACATCACCCCTGCACTCCTACAGAATACCAGTGACTGTCTCTCTGCTGTCTCAGACATCACCCCTGCACTCCTACAGAATACCAGTGACTGTCTCTCTGCTGTCTCAGACATCACCCCTGCACTCCTACAGAATACCAGTGACTGTCTCTCTGCTGTCTCAGACATCTTGTCCTCTTTATATCTGAAACTAAATCTTTCTATAACAGAACTTCTTGTCTTTTCTCCATCACCTGATCCTGTACCTACCCCTGACATTTCCATCTCGGTATGTGGTTCTACCATAACTCCGGGCAGCAGTCTCGCTGTCTTGGATTATACTGGACTCTGATCTGTCTCTCACTCCCCATATTCAGTCTCTTTCACGTTCTTGTCTCCTGCATCTCAAAAACATTTCCAGAATCCGCCCGTTTCTCACGACTGAATCTGCTAAAACTCTCATTATTGCTCTGATTCCCTCCGACCTTGACTACTGTAAGTCTTTACTAATAGGCCAAACTCTCTCCTCTCCAGTCCATCCTTAATGCCGCAGCCAGACTCTCTCCTCTCCAGTCCATCCTTAATGCCGCAGCCAGACTCCTCTTCCTCTCCAGCCGCTACACCGCGCCTCCTCCCTGTGCCAGTCGCTACACCGACGCCTCCTCCCTGTGCCAGTCTCTACACCGACGCCTCCTCCCTGTGCCAGTCACTACACCGGCGCCTCCTCCCTGTGCCAGTCTCTACACCGACGCCTCCTCCCTGTGCCAGTCGCTACACCGACGCCTCCTCCCTGTGCCAGTCGCAACACCGACGCCTCCTCCCTGTGCCAGTCGCTACACCGACGCCTCCTCCCTGTGCCAGTCGCTACACCGACGCCTCCTCCCTGTGCCAGTCCCCTACACCGACGCCTCCTCCCTGTGCCAGCCGCTACACCGACGCCTCCTCCCTGTGCCAGCCACTACACCGGCGCCTCCTCCCTGTGCCAGTCACTACACCGGCGCCTCCTCCCTGTGCCAGTCACTACACCGGCGCCTCCTCCCTGTGCCAGTCACTACACCGGCGCCTCCTCCCTGTGCCAGGCACTACACCGGCGCCTCCTCCCTGTGCCAGTCACTACACCGGCGCCTCCTCCCTGTGCCAGTCACTACACCGGCGCCTCCTCCCTGTGCCAGTCACTACACCGGCGCCTCCTCCCTGTGCCAGTCACTACACCGGCGCCTCCTCCCTGTGCCAGTCACTACACCGACGCCTCCTCCCTGTGCCAGCCACTACACCGACGCCTCCTCCCTGTGCCAGTCACTACACCAACGCCTCCTCCCTGTGCCAGTCACTACACCGGCGCCTCCTCCCTGTGCCAGCCACTACACCGGCGCCTCCTCCCTGTGCCAGTCACTACACCGACGCCTCCTCCCTGTGCCAGTCACTACACCGACGCCTCCTCCCTGTGCCAGCCACTACACCGACGCCTCCTCCCTGTGCCAGCCACTACACCGACGCCTCCTCCCTGTGCCAGCCACTACACCGACGCCTCCTCCCTGTGCCAGTCACTACACCGACGCCTCCTCCCTGTGCCAGTCACTACACCGACGCCTCCTCCCTGTGCCAGTCACTACACCGGCGCCTCCTCCCTGTGCCAGTCACTACACCGGCGCCTCCTCCCTGTGCCAGTAACTACACCGGCGCCTCCTCCCTGTGCCAGTCACTACACCGACTCCTCCTCCCTGTGCCAGTCACTACACCGGCGCCTCCTCCCTGTGCCAGTCACTACACCGGCGCCTCCTCCCTGTGCCAGTCACTACACCGACGCCTCCTCCCTGTGCCAGTCACTACACCGGCGCCTCCTCCCTGTGCCAGTCACTACACCGGCGCCTCCTCCCTGTGCCAGTCACTACACCGGCGCCTCCTCCCTGTGCCAGTCACTACACCGGCGCCTCCTCCCTGTGCCAGCCACTACACAGACGCCTCCTCCCTGTGCCAGTCACTACACCGACGCCTCCTCCCTGTGCCAGTCACTACACCGACGCCTCCTCCCTGTGCCAGTCACTACACAGACGCCTCCTCCCTGTGCCAGTCACTACACCGACGCCTCCTCCCTGTGCCAGTCACTACACCGACGCCTCCTCCCTGTGCCAGTCACTACACCGACGCCTCCTCCCTGTGCCAGTCACTACACTGGTTACCAATTCAGTCCAGAATACAGTACAAAATCCTCAGTCTCACACACAAAGCTCTCCACAATGCTGCACCTCCCTACATCTCCTCTCTCATCTCCGTCTACTATCCTACACGTTCTCTACGATCTGCTAATGACCTCACACTAACATCTTCTATAATCCGAACTTCTCTCTCCCGTCTCCAAGACTTCACTCGTGCTGCACCGGTTCTCTGGAATGCTATCCCTCAATCCCTCACACTAAACAACAACATCCATAGATTCAAACATGGCCTAAAAACACATCTCTTCAGACAGGCCTATAACAGTCTTTAATTGGCCCCAACATATCCCCAACATATCCCCCCCCAACATATCCCCCCCCAACATGTCCCCACACCTCTTGTTTGAATAGTTATTGTGTAATATTATGTCTGATACTTGTATTTGTACCCCATAATTGTAAGCGCTGCGGAATCTGTAGGCGCTATATAAATTATTATTATTATTATTATGTACTGTACAGTGGTATTATTTTTGCACCATATGGTGATGTTATTTTGCACTATGTGGTGGTATTATCTGTGCACTGTATGGTGGTATTATTTATGCACTATATTGTGGTATTATATGTGCGCTATATAGTGGTGGTGTATTTTCCTAGTATTCTTATGTAACTGCATAGTAGTGGTATATGGTGATTGTACTGGACTATATAATAGCACATATAATATCATATACAGTAGCACATATAATATACATAGTAGCACATATAATATCACATATAATATACATAGTAGCACATATAATATCACATATAATATACATAGTAGCACATATAATATCACATATAATATACATAGTAGCACATATAATATCACATATAATATCACATATAATATACATAGTAGCACATATAATATCACATATAATATCACATAAAAGACGCTTTGACAATGAACTCTATTCTTGCTGCTGCAAGATTTTTCTTTCTTTGTTATTTTTATTTGTCTATTTTACTGAATTGAAAATTGTATTGATAAAACGATAAATAAACAGTTAAATAAAAAAATCATATATAGTAGCACATATAATAATATCACAACAGCACATATAACATCACATATAATATCACATATAATATATATAGTAGCACATATACATAGTAGCACATATAATATCATATACAGTAGCACATATAATATATATAGTAGCACATATAATATCACATATAATATCACATATAATATATATATAGTAGCACATATACATAGTAGCACATATAATATCATATACAGTAGCACATATAATATATATAGTAGCACATATACATAGTAGCACATATAATATCATATACAGTAGCACATATAATATATATATAGTAGCACATATACATAGTAGCACATATAATATCATATACAGTAGCACATATAATATATATATAGTAGCACATATACATAGTAGCACATATAATATCATATACAGTAGCACATATAATATATATAGTAGCACATATAATATCACATATAATATATATAGTAGCACATATACATAGTAGCACATATAATATCATATACAGTAGCAC
The DNA here is from genome assembly GCF_029499605.1 of Hyla sarda. Lineage (NCBI taxonomy): Eukaryota > Metazoa > Chordata > Amphibia > Anura > Hylidae > Hyla > Hyla sarda. Next base: position 145,105,404 of record NC_079198.1, on the reverse strand, counting down.
ATATAATATATATAGTAGCACATATACATAGTAGCACATATAATATCATATACAGTAGCACATATAATATATATAGTAGCACATATAATATCACATATAATATCACATATAATATATATAGTAGCACATATACATAGTAGCACATATAATATCACATAAAATATCATATATAGTAGCACATATAATAATATCACATAACAGCACATATAACATCACATATAACATCACATATAATAGCACATGTATTATATTACATATACTATCATACATAATATTACATATAACAGCACATATAATATCATATATAATAACATATAATATCACATACATTTATTTTGCACCATTGGTCCCATGGTGATTCCAGCTGCAGCCTCAGGGTCACCGCCGCGCACTGGGAGACGGGAACTCATCTCTTGGCTTTGTTAGTGGCCGCGGTAATAAGAAAGTGATGACAGGCGTCTCTGGAGGGCGACCAGGAATGTGAGATATTTGAGAGTATTGGGTATAGAGTCATTGTTACCTCACACATCAAAAGCCCCAAAATGTACCTAGTACCAAAAGGACAAAACGGGGAAGTTCAGCCGATCTCAGGTCATAGATCTCAGATACCAAAACACCAGCAACATATCAGGTAGGGGAACATTAGGGCCACAATCTGCTCAGCCCAAACCTGGAGGCCTCTCCGCCAATCATGTGACTGACTGAGGATCCCCAATGATCAGGTAGTGCCCCCAATCCACACACATCAGTGTCATACAAAGTACAACTACCCCCGGCAGAACATGGCTGTGGTCATATAGTCGTGGAGTTATAGTCACTCTGTGAAGACCACCGTGTCTAATTCATCGTGGCGAAGCCCCTCATCCATGAACGCCAGGGACGCAGTGATAGCATCTGCACCAGGGCCCGTAATCCCATCTGCCCCATTATAAGAGAGTTAAAGAGGTACTCCGCCCCTAGACATCTCATCCCCTATCCAAAGAATAAGGGATAAGATGTCTGATCACAGGGGTCCCACCCATGGGGTCCCCATCTCTCGGCTGTGGCACCCCAGACATCCGTGCATGCAGTGAACGTCGCTCCGTGTCGGATGACTGGTGATGCGGGGCGTAGGCTTGTGCCTTCACGGCTACCCCCCCCCCCAATGCAAGTCTATGGGAGGGGGCGTGACGCCCCCTCTTATAGAATAACATTGAGGGGGCATGGTCGTGGCTTCACAAGCCTCCGGCGCTGATCCAGACACCCTAAACGAACGCTGGGTGCAGGAGGGAGATCCCGGGGGTTCCCCACGACGGGACCCCCACGATCAGATATCTTATCCCCTATCCTTTGTATAGGGGATAAGATGTCAAGGGGCGGAGTCCCCCTTTAAGAGTATTATGAATGACACTGGGTAGGTGGGGGGGTCATGGTTTTCATTAGGACCCCTAATGCTGCCCCTCTGGGTAATGCCGCTCCTTTTACCTGTATTTATGACAACCACATAACGCCGCACTCCGAATGTTTCTGCAGAATGTCTTCCAAGGGTTAAACGTCCAAATATACCAGTATTATTGTCCCGTACAATAGATCACATTCCACGCAGGATTGAGCAATAATCGGCGCTATAGATTATATCCGCCATAACCACAGTGTATGGAATTTCCATCGATTCCTGAAGAGATTAACGCTGAATTCTTTTCTTTTTTACCTTTTGTAGAAAATAATTGCGGACCGATCGGATTTTCACCAACAACTGAAGCAGAAGGGAGTGAAGGTTCCACCGCTTCACGTATCGGAAACTTCTCCGTCTGTCAAACAAACCTCGTTCCCTTCTAGAAAGAAAGCTGTGTAAGAGCGACGCCCGGAGACCGCGGTCATGTGACGCACCCGAAGCCCCTTTATGTGTCTCCAATAAACATGGACCTGTCCAATGTGATTTATACTTGACAAATATCGGGGGGGGGTCCACACAGCAGAGCCGACCCCTGAAAATAAATGGGCCCCATTACTGGTATACACCAACAGGGGGCGCTCCTCACCGAAGGGACAATGGCCTCCATAATAAGAGCTGCGCTAAACCAAGCAACGCAAAGGAGCTTCATGGGGGCTACAATCCTCTCCACACTATGTCACCCAGTGTTTTCCAACCAGGGTGCCTCCAGCTGTTGCAAAACTACAACTCAGCCTTTGGCCTCTGGGCATGCTGGGAGTTGTAGTTTTGAAACAAAAAGTTTGTTGGAATTGGGCTCTTGTTTAAGGCTGTAAGCGCCTACATTAATGTTTTCCAACCAGGGTGCCTCCAGCTGTTGCAAAACTACAACTCCCAGCATGCTCAGACAGCCTCTGGCTGTCCGGGCATGCTGGGAGTTGTAGTTTTGCAACAGAGCGGTTGTTGGAACTGGACTCTTGTTTAAGTCTGTAAGCGCTTACATTACTGTTTCCCAATTAGGGTGCCTCCAGCTGTTTCAAAACTACAACTCTCAGCATGCCCGGACAGCCAAAGGCTGTCCGGGCATGCTGGGAGTTGTAGTTTTGAAACAAAGAGGTTGTTGGAATTGGGCTCTTGTTTAAGACTGTAAACATCTACATTATCTACATTAGTTTTTCCCAACTGGGGTCCCTCCAGCTGTTGCAAAACTACAACTCTCAGCATGCCCTGACAGCTTTTAGCTGTCTGGGCATGCTGGGAGTTGTAGTTTTGCAACAGAGAGGCTGTTGTAAGCGCCAACATCAGTATTTTTAAACTCGAGTGCCTCCAGCTGTTGCAAAACTAGCTGGGAGTTGTAGTTTTGCAACAGCTGAGGGCACCCTGGTTGGAAAACACTGATCTGGTTGGTCAATTTCTAAAGGCCTCTCCACCATTCTAGTGATTGGGGGGGGTCAGATGCCCAATGATCAGGTAGTGCCCCCTATCCACACCCCATCAGGGCCGTACAAACTACAACAACCCCCACTCGCGCCGTCCCTGTTTTTTTTTGGCCCTTTTGCTCTTTTCCCGTATGTTTGGCTTAAAGGGTTTGTCCAGAATGATAAAAACATGGCGGCTTTCCATCAAAAACAGTCGCAATATCACCCACAATCCATGGACAGGTGAAGAACAAGGCGGCCATGTTGCCCCGATCCAGCTCATCCCCGGGGCCCTTGTGTGGCCCCCATATCAGCCCCTCCCCCATCCTCATCCCTTCCTGGGATTTATAGAGATATTGGGGGAGATTTATCTAAATTTGTCTAGAGGAAGTGAGCGCTGTTGTCCATGGCAACCAATCAGATCGCTGCTTTCATTTTTCAGAGGCCTCTTTAGAAATGAAGCGACCTGATTGGTTGCTATGGGCAACTGCTCCACTGTAATTTATTACTGGGTATAAATGTAAAATGATGGATAACATTTAGCATTTGATCTGTTATTATTGTTTCTGACATGATATGACTACTCCCCTCATCGTTTGTACAGTGCCGATGGGTAATAAATGGTTAATGACAGTATGATGAGAATAATTCACTACAGCAAGGAGAAAAGCGCGGAAACCTCCGGAATCCCACCAGAACATCTGAGAGGGTCTCTGAAGGGTACAATGGTGGGGGCCACACATCTGAGCCCTCCAAGAGGTGAAGGGGGGACCCCCATCTTCTAAAGTGTTAGATCAGTGGGGGCCCAACCTCTGGGACCCTGCCAAACGCTGACTAGTGAAGGGCATACCCCCACCCTATATAGTGATGGATTAATGGTGGTCTGACCTCTGGGACCCCACCAACCGTGACAATGAGGGGCTGCAGGGCTGAGGTGTTTTTACACATTCCGTAAGTTGTGGGTGGTCTCACATCTTTTTTGGGCTAATTAGTAATGGCAAAAATCCTGCAATGTAAAAACGTAATGGGGGAGATTTATCAAAACCCGTCCAGAGGAGAAGTTGCCCATAGCAACCAATCAGATCGCTTCTTTCATTTTTCACAGGCCTTAAAAATGAAAGCAGCGATCTGATTGGTTGCTATGGACAACTGGTCAACTTTTCCTCAGGACAGGTTTTGATAAATCTCCCCAATCTTGCTATGTGATGGGATTTCGGGCCGGAGGGGGAGTGCTGGGTGGAGGGGGAGTGCGGGGGGCAGAGGGCGAGTGCGGGGCAGAAGGGCGAGTGTGGGGCGCAGGGGGAGTGCGGGCGGAAAGGGAGTGCAGGGGGAGTGCGGGGCAGAGGGCGAGTGCGGGCGGAAAGGGAGTGCGGGGCAGAGGGCAAGTGCGGGCGGAAAGGGAGTGCGGGGCAGAGGGCGAGTGCGGGCGGAAAGGGAGTGCGGGGCAGAGGGCGAGTGCGGGCGGAAAGGGAGTGCGGGGCAGAGGGCGAGTGCGGGGTGGAGGGGGGGGGTGCAGGGGGAGCGCGGGGGAGGATGGAGATTTTTGGAGGAACATGGTGGGGATCTTACTCCAGTGAGGCGGCTGTAATGTATGTTGTGGTGATTATGGACATAAGACCTGTTGTTATATATATATAGGACCAGGCCTGGTGTGTATGTCAGATACATGCTGGGAGTTGTAGTCTCTGTATTGCTTTATATTGCTGTCATTGCTGAGCGCTATCAGCCGGCACCACCCGCCATCCTCCTCCTTATCTGACGCCTCTTTCTTCTCGTACTTTGCTGCATCATCTGAAAAGCTGTCAATGTTACATGAAGGCGCAGAGGAGCGGACGTCAGGAGGTGCCGGGCCTGACTGGGGGAGTTTAATCATTACACCAAACCTTCTGGGCCCCAGAGCAAGACACTTAAAGTGTAACCTGCCACAAAACAGGTTATGTTACATTAACCCTTCAGAGTGTTGACAACGGGATTTTTAGGCCTCGCAATGCTCTTGTTGAAATGAGAGCCCCCTCCATGTGCACAGCTATTCCTTATTCTCAGGGGAAAGGACCAGTTGTTTGCCAGCAGTACTCACACAGAAGTTCCTCACTTAGTTGCCTGTCCAATCACAGAACATCATTCAGCCTTTACTATTATGCCATGACATAGTACTGGTGAAAGTGCACTGAACAGACTGACTGCGCTGAGAGATCATTAAGGGTAATGTCACTCGTAACGGATCCGCAGGGTATTTTACACTGCAGATGCGCCGGTGACCAAACTCAGTGTGCCTCCAGCTGTTGAGCCACCCTCGCCGAGTGCACTCGCAGTGTACTCAGACATCGCGGAGCAGCCTGAATGTCTGAATGCACTAGACATGTGCGCGGTGACTTGCAGACCCCTGTATCGCTGCTCAATGTAACGGATTGCTGCTGTGAGCAGGCCAGGGGATGGGGCGGGGCGAGGCTTGGCAACAGCTGGAGGCACACTATGGGTCGGGTCACTGGCGGATCTGCAGTAAGATTTTAATAAATATTTTAAATGCTTTACTGGATCGCTCTTGCTGGAAGTTGGTGTTTCAGGAGTCTATTTGTGCAGGCTTGGTTCGTGTGGAGGAAGGCCCAGCCGTCTTGCATATTGAAGTTCTTTCATGTGTTGTGCCGGTATTTGCACAACCCGATCAGGTGAGTTGGTCCTTGGCTCACCTGTTTTTAGCCATCTTGCCTAGAAGGTTTCACACAAGGGAGTGTTTGTAGATGGCATGTGAAGTGGTTAGTGATGGACTAGGTTTTCACGGTGCTGTGTGAGCAAAAAAGCAAAAATCTACAGCAATGAAGGGGTTACACTAAGCATTGAACTGCTGCTGAGTAGCTAAAGGGGAGAAAGGAGATCACACTGCCCCTCTATGGACATACAACAGTGTGGATCATCTCCAGCAGACAGACTGGCTCAGATTGTAGGTTCACTGTCCAGGCTTTCTCCAGGTTTACTCCCACTCTGTGCACGGAACACATGCTATCCCCCCACCACCACAACTTCCTGTGTTCTATAGGAGACCACTATAAAAGAGCGGCTGCTCTGTGACCCGGGGGCGAGGAGCCCACTATAGAAGAGCGGCTGCTATGTGACCCGGGGGCGAGGAGCCCACTATAGAAGAACGGTTGCTATGTGACCCGGGGGTGAGGAGCCCACTATAGAAGAGCGGCTGCTATGTGACCCGGGGGTGAGGAGACCACTATAGAAGAGCGGCTGCTATGTGACCCGGGGGCGAGGAGCCCACTATAGAAGAGCGGCTGCTATGTGACCCGGGGGCGAGGAGCCCACTATAGAAGAACGGCTGCTATGTGACCCGGGGGTGAGGAGCCCACTATAGAAGAGCGGCTGCTATGTGACCTGGGGGCGAGGAGACCACTATAGAAGAGCGGCTGCTATGTGACCCGGGGGGTGAGGAGCCCACTATAGAAGAGCGGCTGCTATGTGACCCGGGGGCGAGGAGACCACTATAGAAGAGCGGCTGCTATGTGACCCGGGGGCGAGGAGACCACTATAGAAGAGCGGCTGCTATGTGACCCGGGGGCGAGGAGACCACTATAGAAGAGCGGCTGCTATGTGACCCGGGGGGATGAGGAGGCCACTATAGAAGAGCGGCTGCTATGTGACCCGGGGGTGAGGAGACCACTATAGAAGAGCGGCTGCTATGTGACCCGGGGGCGAGGAGACCACTATAGAAGAGCGGCTGCTATGTGACCCGGGGGCGAGGAGACCACTATAGAAGAGCGGCTGCTATGTGACCCGGGGGCGAGGAGCCCACTATAGAAGAGCGGCTGCTATGTGACCCGGGGGCGAGGAGCCCACTATAGAAGAACGGCTGCTATGTGACCCGGTGGTGAGGAGCCCACTATAGAAGAGCGGCTGCTATGTGACCCGGGGGGTGAGGAGGCCACTATAGAAGAACGGCTGCTATGTGACCCGGGGGGTGAGGAGCCCACTATAGAAGAACGGCTGCTATGTGACCCGGGGGGTGAGGAGCCCACTATAGAAGAGCGGCTGCTATGTGACCCGGGGGTGAGGAGCCCACTATAGAAGAGCGGCTGCTATGTGACCCGGGGGGTGAGGAGGCCACTATAGAAGAGTGGCTGCTATGTGACCCAGGGGCGAGGAGACCACTAGAGAAGAGCGGCTGCTATGTGACCCGGGGGGTGAGGAGCCCACTATAGAAGAACGGCTGCTATGTGACCCGGGGGGTGAGGAGCCCACTATAGAAGAGCGGCTGCTATGTGACCCGGGGGCGAGGAGACCACTATAGAAGAGCGGCTGCTATGTGACCCGGGGGGTGAGGAGCCCACTATAGAAGAGCGGCTGCTATGTGACCCGGGGGTGAGGAGCCCACTATAGAAGAGCGGCTGCTATGTGACCCGGGGGTTGAGGAGACCACTATAGAAGAGCGGCTGCTATGTGACCCGGGGGCGAGGAGACCACTATAGAAGAGCGGCTGCTATGTGACCCGGGTGGTGAGGAGCCCACTATAGAAGAACGGCTGCTATGTGACCCGGGGGCGAGGAGCCCACTATAGAAGAGCGGCTGCTATGTGACCCGGGGGGTGAGGAGCCCACTATAGAAGAGAAGCTGCTATATGATCCAGGGGACGAGGAGACCACTATAGAAGAGCGGCTGCTATGTGACCTGGGGGCGAGGAGACCACTATAGAAGAGCGGCTGCTATGTGACCCGGGGGGTGAGGAGGCCACTATAGAATAGCGGCTGCTATGTGACCCGGGGGGTGAGGAGCCCACTATAGAAGAGCGGCTGCTATGTGACCCGGGGGGTGAGGAGGCCCCTATAGAAGAGCGGCTGCTATGTGACCTGGGGGGTGAGGAGACCACTATAGAAGAGCGGCTGCTATGTGACCCGGGGGGTGAGGAGGCCACTATAGAAGAGCGGCTGCTATGTGACCCGGGGGTGAGGAGGCCACTATAGAATAGCGGCTGCTATGTGACCCGGGGGGTGAGGAGGCCACTATAGAAGAGCGGCTGCTATGTGACCCGGGGGGTGAGGAGGCCACTATAGAATAGCGGCTGCTATGTGACCCGGGGGTGAGGAGCCCACTATAGAAGAGCGGCTGCTATGTGACCCGGGGGTGAGGAGACCACTATAGAGGAGCGGCTGCTATGTGACCCGGGGGTGAGGAGACCACTATAGAGGAGCGGTTGCTATGTGACACGGGGGGATGAGGAGGCCACTATAGAGGAGCGGTTGCTATGTGACCCGGGGGGACGAGGAGGCCACTATAGAAGAACGGCTGCTATGTGACCCGGGGGGATGAGGAGGCCACTATAGAGGAGCGGTTGCTATGCTTCCTGTAAATTGGGAGCCTGTGAGACACCTCTAGATCTGAGACACGGTAAGTAAAGAATTCCAGCATCAAGATTCCAAAAACCTTGTACATCGTGAACATCTAATAAAAACAAATCAATGTCAGAACCGACGCGTTTTGTACAGTTGACTGTTCTTACTCATGGCTGGGTAGAGGTTCCCAAAATTGACAAATACCATTGGCATCCACATAGAAGAGCATCCATAACCCTCTGGTCTGTGCGGATGAATGTGCCAAAGCCGGGCAGATCCCTCAACATGAGCCCGATCCTCCTGCGTTATCATGGCCGCAGGTGTATCAGGAGGATCGGCTTATTTGTCTCTTTTGGGAACCTCTACTCAGCCATGAGTAAGAACAGTCACTTGTGTGAAACACGTCGGCTCTACCAGTGATGTGTTTTACAAGAACGTTTGGGAATATTACAAATCTTGGATCCGGACGTCTTCCTGTCCTCGCTCTCTAAAAATAAGACATAATAACACGTATTCCCTCCATACACAGCTTCCCTGCTCCCTCACATATTGGCCTCCCCCCCCCCTCCCAAATATCTTCCCATTCTTACACAACTCCTCCGCCGCTGCCGCTCTCAGCTTTTCTATTGGATAAAACAGAGAAGTCTCATTTTTTTCTTCTCTTCTCAAAGCAAGAATTTGGATTCCTTCCAGAAAGGAACTAACTCCAGTCAGCTGAGCGGTGCATGGAACCCGTCACCCCAACCGCAGCCCCGTGTGTGTGACCCAGATTACAGGATTGGCGCAGCCCTCGCCCCCCAGAGATCCACATATCTGCTGAGGCCTAGAGAGGTGAGTTACCGGATGTCACCTATGTGTCTCCTCCATGGGACAGTCATCGGGAAGACGTCTCGCTCTAATGCACAAGGAGCCGGAAAAGTTCTGCGCAATAGAGGAAACTTTACTAGAGAGAGAACAAGCGTCACACAGCAGAGTATACAGTATATACAGTATACAGAGATATACAGTATATATGATATATAGAGCCTGGGGATATACAGTATATATGATATATAGAGCCTGGGGATATACAGTATATATGATATATAGAGCCTGGGGATATACAGTATATATACTATATAGAGCATAGAGATATACAGTATATATAATGCCTGGGGATATACAGTATATATAATATATAGAGCATAGGGATATACAGTATATATCATATATAGAGCATAGGGATATACAGTATATATCATATATAGAGCCTGGGGATATACAGTATATATAATATATAGAGCCTGGGGATATACAGTATATATAATATATAGAGCAGAGAGATATACAGTATAAATAATATATAGAGCATAGGGATATACAGTATATATAATATATAGAGCATAGAGATATACAGTATATATAATATATAGAGCATAGAGATATACAGTATAAATAATATATAGAGCATAGGGATATACAGTATATATAATATATAGAGCATAGGGATATACAGCATATATAATATATAGAGCCTGGGGATATACAGTATATATAATATATAGAGCATAGGGATATACAGTATATATAATATATAGAGCATAGAGATATACAGTATATATAATATATAGAGCATAGGGATATACAGCATATATAATATATAGAGCCTGCGGATATACAGTATATATAATATATAGAGCATAGGGATATACAGTATATATAATATATAGAGCCTGGGGATATACAGTATATATAATATATAGAGCATAGGGATATACAGTATATATAATATATAGAGCATAGGGATATACAGTATATATAATATATGGAGCCTGGGGATATACAGTATATATAATATATAGAGCATAGGGATATACAGTATATATAATATATAGAGCATAGGGATATACAGTATATATAATATATAGAGCCTGGGGATATACAGTATATATGATATATAGAGCCTGGGGATATACAGTATATATACTATATAGAGCATAGAGATATACAGTATATATAATGCCTGGGGATATACAGTATATATAATATATAGAGCATAGGGATATACAGTATATATAATATATAGAGCATAGGGATATACAGTATATATCATATATAGAGCCTGGGGATATACAGTATATATAATATATAGAGCCTGGGGATATACAGTATATATAATATATAGAGCATAGAGATATACAGTATAAATAATATATAGAGCATAGGGATATACAGTATATATAATATATAGAGCATAGAGATATACAGTATATATAATATATAGAGCATAGAGATATACAGTATATATAATATATAGAGCCTGGGGATATACAGTATATATAAAATATAGAGCATAGAGATATACAGTATATATAATATATAGAGCATAGGGATATACAGTACATATAATATATAGAGCATAGGGATATACAGTATATATATATAATATATAGAGCCTGGGGATATACAGTATATATAATATATAGAGCCTGGGGATATACAGTATATATGATATATAGAGCCTGGGGATATACAGTATATATAATATATAGAGCATAGAGATATACAGTATATATAATATATAGAGCCTGGGAATATACAGTATATATAATATATAGAGCCTGGGGATATACAGTATATATGATATATAGAGCCTGGGGATATACAGTATATATAATATATAGAGCATAGGGATATACAGTATATATAATATATAGAGCATAGGGATATACAGTATATATAATATATGGAGCCTGGGGACATACAGTATATATAATATATAGAGCCTGGGGATATACAGTATATATGATATATAGAGCCTGGGGATATACAGTATATATAATATATAGAGCATAGAGATATACAGTATATATAATATATAGAGCATAGGGATATACAGTATATATAATATATAGAGCATAGGGATATACAGTATATATAATATATATAGCATAGGGATATACAGTATATATAATATATAGAGCATAGAGATATACAGTATATATAATATATAGAGCATGGAGATATACAGTATATATAATATATAGAGCCTGGGGATATACAGTATATATAATATATAGAGCATAGGGATATACAGTATATATAGAGCCTGGGGATATACAGTATATATATAATATATAGAGCCTGGGGATATACAGTATATATAATATATAGAGCATAGGGATATACAGTATATATAATATATAGAGCCTGGAGATATACAGTATATATAATATATAGAGCATAGGGATATACAGTATATATAATATATAGAGCATGGGGATATACAGTATATATAATATATAGAGCATAGGGATATACAGTATATATAATATATAGAGCATAGGGATATACAGTATATATAATATATAGAGCAGAGGGATATACAGTATATATAATATATGGAGCCTGGGGACATACAGTATATATAATATATAGAGCCTGGGGATATACAGTATATATGATATATAGAGCCTGGGGATATACAGTATATATAATATATAGAGCATAGAGATATACAGTATATATAATATATAGAGCATAGGGATATACAGTATATATAATATATAGAGCATAGGGATATACAGTATATATAATATATATAGCATAGGGATATACAGTATATATAATATATAGAGCATAGAGATATACAATATATATAATATATAGAGCATGGAGATATACAGTATATATAATATATAGAGCCTGGGGATATACAGTATATATAATATATAGAGCATAGGGATATACAGTATATATAGAGCCTGGGGATATACAGTATATATATAATATATAGAGCCTGGAGATATACAGTATATATAATATATAGAGCATAGGGATATACAGTATATATAATATATAGAGCCTGGAGATATACAGTATATATAATATATAGAGCATAGAGATATACAGTATATATAATATATAGAGCATAGAGATATACAGTATATATAATATATAGAGCATAGGGATATACAGTATATATAATATATAGAGCCTGGGGATATACAGTATATATAATATATAGAGCATAGGGATATACAGTATATATAATATATAGAGCATAGGGATATACAGTATATATAATATATAGAGCCTGGGGATATACAGTATATATAATATATAGAGCATAGGGATATACAGTATATATAATATATAGAGCCTGGGGATATACAGTATATATAATATATAGAGCCTGGGGATATACAGTATATATAATATATAGAGCATAGAGATATACAGTATATTTAATATATAGAGCATAGGGATATACAGTATATATAATGCCTGGGGATATACAGTATATATAATATATAGAGCATAGAGAAATACAGTATATATAATGCCTGGGGATATACAGTATATATATAATATATAGAGCATAGAGATATACAGTATATATATAATATATAGAGCCTGGGGATATACAGTATATATAATATATAGAGCATAGAGATATACAGTATATATAATGCCTGGAGATATATAGTATATATAATAGAGCATAGAGATATACAGTATATATAATATATAGAGCATATAGATATACAGTATATATAATATATAGAGCATAGGGATATACAGTATATATAATATATAGAGCATAGGGATATACAGTATATATAATATATAGAGCCTGGGGATATACAGTATATATACTATATAGAGCATAGAGATATACAGTATATATAATGCCTGGGGATATACAGTATATATAATATATAGAGCATAGAGATATACAGTATATATAATATATAGAGCATAGAGATATACAGTATATATAATATATAGAGCATAGAGATATACAGTATATATAATATATAGAGCATAGGGATATACAGTATATATAATATATGGAGCATAGGGATATACAGTATATATAATATATAGAGCATAGAGATATACAGTATATATAATATATAGAGCCTGGGGATATACAGTATATATAATATATAGAGCATAGAGATATACAGTATATATAATATATAGAGCATAGGGATATACAGTATATATAATATATAGAGCATAGGGATATACAGTATATATAATATATAGAGCATAGAGATATACAGTATATATAATATATAGAGCATAGAGATATACAGTATATATAATATATAGAGCATAGGGATATACAGTATATATAATATATAGAGCATAGGGATATACAGTATATATAATATATAGAGCCTGGGGATATACAGTATATATACTATATAGAGCATAGAGATATACAGTATATATAATGCCTGGGGATATACAGTATATATAATATATAGAGCATAGAGATATACAGTATATATAATATATAGAGCATAGAGATATACAGTATATATAATATATAGAGCATAGAGATATACAGTATATATAATATATAGAGCATAGGGATATACAGTATATATAATATATGGAGCATAGGGATATACAGTATATATAATATATAGAGCATAGAGATATACAGTATATATAATATATAGAGCCTGGGGATATACAGTATATATAATATATAGAGCATAGAGATATACAGTATATATAATATATAGAGCATAGGGATATACAGTATATATAATATATAGAGCATAGGGATATACAGTATATATAATATATAGAGCATAGAGATATACAGTATATATAATATATAGAGCCTGGGATATACAGTATATATAATATATAGAGCATAGAGATATACAGTATATATAATATATAGAGCATAGAGATATACAGTATATATAATATATAGAGCCTGGGGATATACAGTATATATAATATATAGAGCATAGAGATATACAGTATATATAATATATAGAGCATAGAGATATACAGTATATATAATGCCTGGGGATATACAGTATATATAATATATAGAGCATAGAGATATACAGTATATATAATGCCTGGGGATATACAGTATATATAATATATAGAGCATAGAGATATACAGTATATATAATATATAGAGCCTGGAGATATACAGTATATATAATATATAGAGCCTGGGGATATACAGTATATTTAATATATAGAGCCTGGGGATATACAGTATATATAATATATAGAGCATAGAGATATACAGTATATATAATATATAGAGCATAGAGATATACAGTATATATAATATATAGAGCATAGGGATATACAGTATATATAATATATAGAGCCTGGGGATATACAGTATATATAATATATAGAGCATAGGGATATACAGTATATATAATATATAGAGCATAGAGATATACAGTATATATAATATATAGAGCATAGGGATATACAGTATATATAATATATAGAGCCTGGGGATATACAGTATATATAATATATAGAGCATAGGGATATACAGTATATATAATATATAGAGCCTGGGGATATACAGTATATATAATATATAGAGCATAGGGATATACAGTATATATAATATATAGAGCATAGAGATATACAGTATATATAATATATAGAGCATAGGGATATACAGTATATATAATATATAGAGCCTGGGGATATACAGTATATATAATATATAGAGCCTGGTGATATACAGTATATATAATATATAGAGCATAGGGATATACAGTATATATAATATATAGAGCCTGGGGATATACAGTATATATAATATATAGAGCATAGAGATATACAGTATATATAATATATAGAGCATAGAGATATACAGTATATATAATATATAGAGTATAGGGATATACAGTATATATAATATATAGAGCCTGGGGATATACAGTATATATAATATATAGAGCCTGGAGATATACAGTATATATAATATATAGAGCCTGGAGATATACAGTATATATAATGTATAGAGCATAGAGATATACAGTATATATAATATATAGAGCATGGAGATATACAGTATATATAATATATAGAGCATAGGGATATACAGTATATATAATATATAGAGCCTGGGGATATACAGTATATATAATATATAGAGCATAGGGATATACAGTATATATAATATATAGAGCATAGAGATATACAGTATATATAATATATAGAGCATAGAGATATACAGTATGTATAATATATAGAGCATAGGGATATACAGTATATATAATATATAGAGCATAGAGATATACAGTATATATAATATATAGAGCATAGAGATATACAGTATATATAATATATAGAGCATAGGGATATACAGTATATATAATATATAGAGCCTGGGGATATACAGTATATATAATATATAGAGCATAGGGATATACAGTATATATAATATATAGAGCCTGGGGATATACAGTATATATAATATATAGAGCCTGGGGATATACAGTATATATAATATATAGAGCATAGAGATATACAGTATATATAATATATAGAGCATAGGGATATACAGTATATATAATGCCTGGGGATATACAGTATATATAATATATAGAGCATAGAGAAATACAGTATATATAATGCCTGGGGATATACAGTATATATATAATATATAGAACATAGAGATATACAGTATATATATAATATATAGAGCCTGGGGATATACAGTATATATAATATATAGAGCATAGAGATATACAGTATATATAATGCCTGGAGATATATAGTATATATAATAGAGCATAGAGATATACAGTATATATAATATATAGAGCATAGAGATATACAGTATATATAATATATAGAGCATAGGGATATACAGTATATATAATATATAGAGCATAGGGATATACAGTATATATAATATATAGAGCCTGGGGATATACAGTATATATACTATATAGAGCATAGAGATATACAGTATATATAATGCCTGGGGATATACAGTATATATAATATATAGAGCATAGAGATATACAGTATATATAATATATAGAGCATAGAGATATACAGTATATATAATATATAGAGCATAGAGATATACAGTATATATAATATATAGAGCATAGGGATATACAGTATATATAATATATGGAGCATAGGGATATACAGTATATATAATATATAGAGCATAGAGATATACAGTATATATAATATATAGAGCCTGGGGATATACAGTATATATAATATATAGAGCATAGAGATATACAGTATATATAATATATAGAGCATAGGGATATACAGTATATATAATATATAGAGCATAGGGATATACAGTATATATAATATATAGAGCATAGAGATATACAGTATATATAATATATAGAGCATAGAGATATACAGTATATATAATATATAGAGCATAGGGATATACAGTATATATAATATATAGAGCATAGGGATATACAGTATATATAATATATAGAGCCTGGGGATATACAGTATATATACTATATAGAGCATAGAGATATACAGTATATATAATGCCTGGGGATATACAGTATATATAATATATAGAGCATAGAGATATACAGTATATATAATATATAGAGCATAGAGATATACAGTATATATAATATATAGAGCATAGAGATATACAGTATATATAATATATAGAGCATAGGGATATACAGTATATATAATATATGGAGCATAGGGATATACAGTATATATAATATATAGAGCATAGAGATATACAGTATATATAATATATAGAGCCTGGGGATATACAGTATATATAATATATAGAGCATAGAGATATACAGTATATATAATATATAGAGCATAGGGATATACAGTATATATAATATATAGAGCATAGGGATATACAGTATATATAATATATAGAGCATAGAGATATACAGTATATATAATATATAGAGCCTGGGGATATACAGTATATATAATATATAGAGCATAGAGATATACAGTATATATAATATATAGAGCATAGAGATATACAGTATATATAATATATAGAGCCTGGGGATATACAGTATATATAATATATAGAGCATAGAGATATACAGTATATATAATATATAGAGCATAGAGATATACAGTATATATAATGCCTGGGGATATACAGTATATATAATATATAGAGCATAGAGATATACAGTATATATAATGCCTGGGGATATACAGTATATATAATATATAGAGCATAGAGATATACAGTATATATAATATATAGAGCCTGGAGATATACAGTATATATAATATATAGAGCCTGGGGATATACAGTATATTTAATATATAGAGCCTGGGGATATACAGTATATATAATATATAGAGCATAGAGATATACAGTATATATAATATATAGAGCATAGAGATATACAGTATATATAATATATAGAGCATAGGGATATACAGTATATATAATATATAGAGCCTGGGGATATACAGTATATATAATATATAGAGCATAGGGATATACAGTATATATAATATATAGAGCATAGAGATATACAGTATATATAATATATAGAGCATAGGGATATACAGTATATATAATATATAGAGCCTGGGGATATACAGTATATATAATATATAGAGCATAGGGATATACAGTATATATAATATATAGAGCCTGGGGATATACAGTATATATAATATATAGAGCATAGGGATATACAGTATATATAATATATAGAGCATAGAGATATACAGTATATATAATATATAGAGCATAGGGATATACAGTATATATAATATATAGAGCCTGGGGATATACAGTATATATAATATATAGAGCCTGGTGATATACAGTATATATAATATATAGAGCATAGGGATATACAGTATATATAATATATAGTGCCTGGGGATATACAGTATATATAATATATAGAGCATAGAGATATACAGTATATATAATATATAGAGCATAGAGATATACAGTATATATAATATATAGAGTATAGGGATATACAGTATATATAATATATAGAGCCTGGGGATATACAGTATATATAATATATAGAGCCTGGAGATATACAGTATATATAATATATAGAGCCTGGAGATATACAGTATATATAATGTATAGAGCATAGAGATATACAGTATATATAATATATAGAGCATGGAGATATACAGTATATATAATATATAGAGCATAGGGATATACAGTATATATAATATATAGAGCCTGGGGATATACAGTATATATAATATATAGAGCATAGGGATATACAGTATATATAATATATAGAGCATAGAGATATACAGTATATATAATATATAGAGCATAGAGATATACAGTATGTATAATATATAGAGCATAGGGATATACAGTATATATAATATATAGAGCATAGAGATATACAGTATATATAATATATAGAGCATAGAGATATACAGTATATATAATATATAGAGCATAGGGATATACAGTATATATAATATATAGAGCCTGGAGATATACAGTATATATAATATATAGAGCCTGGAGATATACAGTATATATAATATATAGAGCATGGAGATATACAGTATATATAATGCCTGGGGATATACAGTATAAATAATATATAGAGCATGGGGATATACAGTATATATAATATATAGAGCCTGGAGATATACAGTATATATAATATATAGAGCATGGAGATATACAGTATATATAATATATAGAGCCTGGAGATATACAGTATATATAATATATAGAGCCTGAGGATATACAGTATATATAATATATAGAGCCTTGAGATATACAGTATATATAATATATAGAGCATAGAGATATACAGTATATATAAAATATAGAGCATAGGGATATACAGTATATATAATATATAGAGCCTGGGGATATACAGTATATATAATATATAGAGCCTGGAGATATACAGTATATATAATATATAGAGCCTGTGGATATACAGTATATATAATATATAGAGCATAGGGATATACAGTATAAATAATATATAGAGCATAGGGATATACAGTATATATAATATATAGAGCATAGAGATATACAGTATATATAATATATAGAGCATAGAGATATACAGTATAAATAATATATAGAGCATAGGGATATACAGTATATATAATATATAGAGCATAGAGATATACAGTATATATAATATATAGAGCATAGAGATATACAGTATATATAATATATAGAGCATAGGGATATACAGCATATATAATATATGGAGCCTGGGGATATACAGTATATATAATATATAGAGCATAGGGATATACAGTATATAATATATAGAGCATAGGGATATACAGTATATATAATATATAGAGCATAGGTATATACAGTATATATAATATATGGAGCCTGGGGATATACAGTATATATAATATATAGAGCATAGGGATATACAGTATATATAATATATAGAGCATAGGGATATACAGTATATATAATATATAGAGCCTGGGGATATACAGTATATATGATATATAGAGCCTGGGGATATACAGTATATATACTATATAGAGCATAGAGATATACAGTATATATAATGCCTGGGGATATACAGTATATATAATATATAGAGCATAGGGATATACAGTATATATAATATATAGAGCATAGGGATATACAGTATATATCATATATAGAGCCTGGGGATATACAGTATATATAATATATAGAGCCTGGGGATATACAGTATATATAATATATAGAGCATAGAGATATACAGTATAAATAATATATAGAGCATAGGGATATACAGTATATATACTATATAGAGCATAGAGATATACAGTATATATAATGCCTGGGGATATACAGTATATATAATATATAGAGCATAGGGATATACAGTATATATAATATATAGAGCATAGGGATATACAGTATATATCATATATAGAGCCTGGGGATATACAGTATATATAATATATAGAGCCTGGGGATATACAGTATATATAATATATAGAGCATAGAGATATACAGTATAAATAATATATAGCGCATAGGGATATACAGTATATATAATATATAGAGCATAGAGATATACAGTATATATAATATATAGAGCCTGGGGATATACAGTATATATAATATATAGAGCATAGAGATATACAGTATATATAATATATAGAGCATAGAGATATACAGTATAAATAATATATAGAGCATAGGGATATACAGTATATATAATATATAGAGCATAGAGATATACAGTATATATAATATATAGAGCATAGAGATATACAGTATAAATAATATATAGAGCATAGGGATATACAGTATATATAATATATAGAGCATAGAGATATACAATATATATAAAATATAGAGCATAGAGATATACAGTATATATAATATATAGAGCATAGGGATATACAGTACATATAATATATAGAGCATAGGGATATACAGTATATATAATATATAGAGCCTGGGGATATACAGTATATATAATATATAGAGCCTGGGGATATACAGTATATATGATATATAGAGCCTGGGGATATACAGTATATATAATATATAGAGCATAGAGATATACAGTATATATAATATATAGAGCCTGGGGATATACAGTATATATAATATATAGAGCCTGGGGATATACAGTATATATGATATATAGAGCCTGGGGATATACAGTATATATAATATATAGAGCATAGGGATATACAGTATATATAATATATAGAGCATAGGGATATACAGTATATATAATATATGGAGCCTGGGGACATACAGTATATATAATTTATAGAGCCTGGGGATATACAGTATATATGATATATAGAGCCTGGGGATATACAGTATATATAATATATAGAGCATAGAGATATACAGTATATATAATATATAGAGCATAGGGATATACAGTATATATAATATATAGAGCATAGGGATATACAGTATATATAATATATATAGCATAGGGATATACAGTATATATAATATATAGAGCATAGAGATATACAGTATATATAATATATAGAGCATAGAGATATACAGTATATATAATGCCTGGGGATATACAGTATATATAATATATAGAGCCTGGGGATATACAGTATATATAATATATAGAGCATAGGGATATACAGTATATATAGAGCCTGGGGATATACAGTATATATATAATATATAGAGCCTGGGGATATACAGTATATATAATATATAGAGCATAGGGATATACAGTATATATAATATATAGAGCCTGGAGATATACAGTATATATAATATATAGAGCCTGGAGATATACAGTATATATAATATATAGAGCCTGGGGATATACAGTATATCTAATATATAGAGCATAGGGATATACAGTATATATAATATATAGAGCCTGGGGATATACAGTATATATAATATATAGAGCCTGGGGATATACAGTATATATAATATATAGAGCATAGAGATATACAGTATATATAATATATAGAGCATAGGGATATACAGTATATATAATGCCTGGGGATATACAGTATAGATAATATATAGAGCATAGAGATATACAGTATATATATAATATATAGAGCCTGGGGATATACAGTATATATAATATATAGAGCATAGAGATATACAGTATATATAATGCCTGGAGATATACAGTATATATAATAGAGCATAGAGATATACAGTATATATAATATATAGAGCCTGGAGATATACAGTATATATAATATATAGAGCCTGGGGATATACAGTATATATAATATATAGAGCCTGGGGATATACAGTATATATAATATATAGAGCATAGAGATATACAGTATATATAATATATAGAGCCTGGAGATATACAGTATATATAATATATAGAGCCTGGGGATATACAGTATATATAATATATAGAGCATAGGGATATACAGTATATATAATATATAGAGCAGAGAGATATACAGTATATATAATATATAGAGCATAGAGATATACAGTATATATAATATATAGAGCATAGGGATATACAGTATATATAATATATAGAGCATAGGGATATACAGTATATATAATATATAGAGCCTGGGGATATACAGTATATATACTATATAGAGCATAGAGATATACAGTATATATAATGCCTGGAGATATACAGTATATATAATAGAGCATAGAGATATACAGTATATATAATATATAGAGCCTGGAGATATACAGTATATATAATATATAGAGCCTGGGGATATACAGAATATATAATATATAGAGCCTGGGGATATACAGTATATATAATATATAGAGCATAGAGATATACAGTATATATAATATATAGAGCCTGGAGATATACAGTATATATAATATATAGAGCCTGGGGATATACAGTATATATAATATATAGAGCATAGGGATATACAGTATATATAATATATAGAGCATAGAGATATACAGTATATATAATATATAGAGCATAGAGATATACAGTATATATAATATATAGAGCATAGAGATATACAGTATATATAATATATAGAGCATAGAGATATACAGTATATATAATATATAGAGCATAGAGATATACAGTATATATAATATATAGAGCATAGGAATATACAGTATATATAATATATGGAGCATAGGGATATACAGTATATATAATATATAGAGCCTGGGGATATACAGTATATATAATATATAGAGCATAGAGATATACAGTATATATAATATATAGAGCATAGGGATATACAGTATATATAATATATAGAGCATAGGGATATACAGTATATATAATATATAGAGCATAGAGATATACAGTATATATAATATATAGAGCCTGGGGATATACAGTATATATAATATATAGAGCATAGGGATATACAGTATATATAATATATAGAGCATAGAGATATACAGTATATATAATATATAGAGCCTGGGGATATACAGTATATATAATATATAGAGCATAGAGATATACAGTATATATAATATATAGAGCATAGAGATATACAGTATATATAATGCCTGGGGATATACAGTATATATAATATATAGAGCATAGAGATATACAGTATATATAATGCCTGGGGATATACAGTATATATAATATATAGAGCATAGAGATATACAGTATATATAATATATAGAGCCTGGAGATATACAGTATATATAATATATAGAGCCTGGGGATATACAGTATATATAATATATAGAGCCTGGGGATATACAGTATATATAATATATAGAGCATAGAGATATACAGTATATATAATATATAGAGCATAGAGATATACAGTATATATAATATATAGAGCATAGGGATATACAGTATATATAATATATAGAGCCTGGGGATATACAGTATATATAATATATAGAGCCTGGAGATATACAGTATATATAATATATAGAGCCTGGGGATATACAGTATATATAATATATAGAGCCTGGGGATATACAGTATATATAATATATAGAGCATAGAGATATACAGTATATATAATATATAGAGCATAGAGATATACAGTATATATAATATATAGAGCATAGGGATATACAGTATATATAATATATAGAGCCTGGGGATATACAGTATATATAATATATAGAGCCTGGGGATATACAGTATATATAATATATAGAGCATAGGGATATACAGTATATATAATATATAGAGCATAGAGATATACAGTATATATAATATATAGAGCATAGGGATATACAGTATATATAATATATAGAGCCTGGGGATATACAGTATATATAATATATAGAGCATAGGGATATACAGTATATATAATATATAGAGCCTGGGGATATACAGTATATATAATATATAGAGCATAGGGATATACAGTATATATAATATATAGAGCATAGAGATATACAGTATATATAATATATAGAGCATAGGGATATACAGTATATATAATATATAGAGCCTGGGGATATACAGTATATATAATATATAGAGCCTGGGGATATACAGTATATATAATATATAGAGCATAGGGATATACAGTATATATAATATATAGAGCCTGGGGATATACAGTATATATAATATATAGAGCATAGAGATATACAGTATATATAATATATAGAGCATAGAGATATACAGTATATATAATATATAGAGCATAGGGATATACAGTATATATAATATATAGAGCCTGGGGATATACAGTATATATAATATATAGAGCCTGGAGATATACAGTATATATAATATATAGAGCCTGGAGATATACAGTATATATAATATATAGAGCATGGAGATATACCGTATATATAATATATAGAGCATAGGGATATACAGTATATATAATATATAGAGCCTGGGGATATACAGTATATATAATATATAGAGCATAGGGATATACAGTATATATAATATATAGAGCATAGAGATATACAGTATATATAATATATAGAGCATAGGGATATACAGTATATATAATATATAGAGCATAGGAATATACAGTATATATAATATATAGAGCATAGGGATATACAGTATATATAATATATAGAGCCTGGGGATATACAGTATATATAATATATAGAGCATAGAGATATACAGTATATATAATATATAGAGCATAGAGATATACAGTATATATAATATATAGAGCATAGGGATATACAGTATATATAATATATAGAGCCTGGGGATATACAGTATATATAATATATAGAGCCTGGAGATATACAGTATATATAATATATAGAGCATGGAGATATACAGTATATATAATATATAGAGCATAGGGATATACAGTATATATAATATATAGAGCCTGGGGATATACAGTATATATAATATATAGAGCATAGGGATATACAGTATATATAATATATAGAGCATAGAGATATACAGTATATATAATATATAGAGCATAGAGATATACAGTATATATAATATATAGAGCATAGAGATATACAGTATATATAATATATAGAGCATAGGGATATACAGTATATATAATATATAGAGCATAGAGATATACAGTATATATAATATATAGAGCATAGAGATATACAGTATATATAATATATAGAGCATAGGGATATACAGTATATATAATATATAGAGCCTGGAGATATACAGTATATATAATATATAGAGCCTGGAGATATACAGTATATATAATATATAGAGCATGGAGATATACAGTATATATAATGCCTGGGGATATACAGTATATATAATATATAGAGCATGGGGATATACAGTATATATAATATATAGAGCCTGGAGATATACAGTATATATAATATATAGAGCATGGAGATATACAGTATATATAATATATAGAGCCTGGAGATATACAGTATATATAATATATAGAGCCTGGGGATATACAGTATATATAATATATAGAGCCTGGAGATATACAGTATATATAATATATAGAGCATAGAGATATACAGTATATATAATATATAGAGCATAGGGATATACAGTATATATAATATATAGAGCCTGGGGATATACAGTATATATAATATATAGAGCCTGGAGATATACAGTATATATAATATATAGAGCCTGGGGATATACAGTATATATAATATATAGAGCCTGGAGATATACAGTATATATAATATATAGAGCATGGAGATATACAGTATATATAATATATAGAGCATAGGGATATACAGTATATATAATATATAGAGCCTGGGGATATACAGTATATATAATATATAGAGCATAGGGATATACAGTATATATAATATATAGAGCATAGAGATATACAGTATATATAATATATAGAGCATAGAGATATACAGTATATATAATATATAGAGCATAGGGATATACAGTATATATAATGCCTGGGGATATACAGTATAGATAATATATAGAGCATAGAGATATACAGTATATATAATATATAGAGCATAGGGATATACAGTATATATATAATATATAGAGCCTGGGGATATACAGTATATATAATATATAGAGCATAGAGATATACAGTATATATAATGCCTGGAGATATACAGTATATATAATAGAGCATAGAGATATACAGTATATATAATATATAGAGCCTGGAGATATACAGTATATATAATATATAGAGCCTGGGGATATACAGTATATATAATATATAGAGCCTGGGGATATACAGTATATATAATATATAGAGCATAGAGATATACAGTATATATAATATATAGAGCCTGGAGATATACAGTATATATAATATATAGAGCCTGGGGATATACAGTATATATAATATATAGAGCATAGGGATATACAGTATATATAATATATAGAGCATAGAGATATACAGTATATATAATATATAGAGCATAGAGATATACAGTATATATAATATATAGAGCATAGGGATATACAGTATATATAATATATAGAGCATAGGGATATACAGTATATATAATATATAGAGCCTGGGGATATACAGTATATATACTATATAGAGCATAGAGATATACAGTATATATAATGCCTGGGGATATACAGTATATATAATATATAGAGCATAGAGATAGACAGTATATATAATATATAGAGCATAGGGATATACAGTACATATAATATATAGAGCATAGAGATATACAGTATATATAATATATAGAGCATAGAGATATACAGTATATATAATATATAGAGCATAGAGATATACAGTATATATAATATATAGAGCATAGGAATATACAGTATATATAATATATGGAGCATAGGGATATACAGTATATATAATATATAGAGCATAGAGATATACAGTATATATAATATATAGAGCCTGGGGATATACAGTATATATAATATATAGAGCATAGAGATATACAGTATATATAATATATAGAGCATAGGGATATACAGTATATATAATATATAGAGCATAGGGATATACAGTATATATAATATATAGAGCATAGAGATATACAGTATATATAATATATAGAGCCTGGGGATATACAGTATATATAATATATAGAGCATAGGGATATACAGTATATATAATATATAGAGCATAGAGATATACAGTATATATAATATATAGAGCCTGGGGATATACAGTATATATAATATATAGAGCATAGAGATATACAGTATATATAATATATAGAGCATAGAGATATACAGTATACATAATGCCTGGGGATATACAGTATATATAATATATAGAGCATAGAGATATACAGTATATATAATGCCTGGGGATATACAGTATATATAATATATAGAGCATAGAGATATACAGTATATATAATATATAGAGCCTGGAGATATACAGTATATATAATATATAGAGCCTGGGGATATACAGTATATATAATATATAGAGCCTGGGGATATACAGTATATATAATATATAGAGCATAGAGATATACAGTATATATAATATATAGAGCATAGAGATATACAGTATAAATAATATATAGAGCATAGGGATATACAGTATATATAATATATAGAGCCTGGGGATATACAGTATATATAATATATAGAGCATAGGGATATACAGTATATATAATATATAGAGCATAGAGATATACAGTATATATAATATATAGAGCATAGGGATATACAGTATATATAATATATAGAGCCTGGGGATATACAGTATATATAATATATAGAGCATAGGGATATACAGTATATATAATATATAGAGCCTGGGGATATACAGTATATATAATATATAGAGCATAGGGATATACAGTATTTATAATATATAGAGCATAGAGATATACAGTATATATAATATATAGAGCATAGGGATATACAGTATATATAATATATAGAGCCTGGGGATATACAGTATATATAATATATAGAGCCTGGGGATATACAGTATATATAATATATAGAGCATAGGGATATACAGTATATATAATATATAGAGCCTGGGGATATACAGTATATATAATATATAGAGCATAGAGATATACAGTATATATAATATATAGAGCATAGAGATATACAGTATATATAATATATAGAGCATAGGGATATACAGTATATATAATATATAGAGCCTGGGGATATACAGTATATATAATATATAGAGCCTGGAGATATACAGTATATATAATATATAGAGCCTGGAGATATACAGTATATATAATATATAGAGCATGGAGATATACAGTATATATAATATATAGAGCATAGGGATATACAGTATATATAATATATAGAGCCTGGGGATATACAGTATATATAATATATAGAGCATAGGGATATACAGTATATATAATATATAGAGCATAGAGATATACAGTATATATAATATATAGAGCATAGGGATATACAGTATATATAATATATAGAGCATAGGAATATACAGTATATATAATATATAGAGCATAGGGATATACAGTATATATAATATATAGAGCCTGGGGATATACAGTATATATAATATATAGAGCATAGAGATATACAGTATATATAATATATAGAGCATAGAGATATACAGTATATATAATATATAAAGCATAGGGATATACAGTATATATAATATATAGAGCCTGGGGATATACAGTATATATAATATATAGAGCCTGGAGATATACAGTATATATAATATATAGAGCATGGAGATATACAGTATATATAATATATAGAGCATAGGGATATACAGTATATATAATATATAGAGCCTGGGGATATACAGTATATATAATATATAGAGCATAGGGATATACAGTATATATAATATATAGAGCATAGAGATATACAGTATATATAATATATAGAGCATAGAGATATACAGTATATATAATATATAGAGCATAGAGATATACAGTATATATAATATATAGAGCATAGGGATATACAGTATATATAATATATAGAGCATAGAGATATACAGTATATATAATATATAGAGCATAGAGATATACAGTATATATAATATATAGAGCATAGGGATATACAGTATATATAATATATAGAGCCTGGAGATATACAGTATATATAATATATAGAGCCTGGAGATATACAGTATATATAGTATATAGAGCATGGAGATATACAGTATATATAATGCCTGGGGATATACAGTATATATAATATATAGAGCATGGGGATATACAGTATATATAATATATAGAGCCTGGAGATATACAGTATATATAATATATAGAGCCTGGAGATATACAGTATATATAATATATAGAGCCTGGAGATATACAGTATATATAATATATAGAGCCTGGGGATATACAGTATATATAATATATAGAGCCTGGAGATATACAGTATATATAATATATAGAGCATAGAGATATACAGTATATATAATATATAGAGCATAGGGATATACAGTATATATAATATATAGAGCCTGGGGATATACAGTATATATAATATATAGAGCCTGGAGATATACAGTATATATAATATATAGAGCCTGGGGATATACAGTATATATAATATATAGAGCCTGGAGATATACAGTATATATAATATATAGAGCATGGAGATATACAGTATATATAATATATAGAGCATAGGGATATACAGTATATATAATATATAGAGCCTGGGGATATACAGTATATATAATATATAGAGCATAGGGATATACAGTATATATAATATATAGAGCATAGAGATATACAGTATATACAATATATAGAGCATAGAGATATACAGTATATATAATATATAGAGCATAGGGATATACAGTATATATAATATATAGAGCATAGAGATATACAGTATATATAATATATAGAGCATAGGGATATACAGTATATATAATATATAGAGCATAGGAATATACAGTATATATAATATATAGAGCATAGAGATATACAGTATATATGATATATAGAGCCTGGGGATATACAGTATATATAATATATAGAGCATAGGGATATACAGTATATATAATATATAGAGCATAGGGATATACAGTATATATAATATATAGAGCCTGGGGATATACAGTATATATAATATATAGAGCCTGGAGATATACAGTATATATAATATATAGAGCCTGGGGATAAACAGTATATATAATATATAGAGCATAGAGATATACAGTATATATAATATATAGAGCCTGGGGATATACAGTATATATCATATATAGAGCATAGAGATATACAGTATATATAATATATAGAGCATAGGGATATACAGTATATATAATATATAGAGCATAGGGATATACAGTATATATAATATATAGAGCATAGAGATATACAGTATATATAATATATAGAGCCTGGGGATATACAGTATATATACTATATAGAGCATAGGGATAAACAGTATATATAATATATAGAGCATAGTGATATACAGTATATATAATATATAGAGCATAGAGATATACAGTATATATAATATATAGAGCCTGGAGATATACAGTATATATAATATATAGAGCATAGAGATATACAGTATATATAATATATAGAGCCTGGAGATATACAGTATATATAATATATAGAGCATAGGGATATACAGTATATATAATATATAGAGCATAGAGATATACAGTATATATAATATATAGAGCCTGGGGATATACAGTATATATAATATATAGAGCATAGGGATATACAGTATATATAATATATAGAGCCTGGGGATATACAGTATATATAATATATAGAGCCTGGGGATATACAGTATATATAATATATAGAGCCTGGGAATATACAGTATATATAATATATAGAGCATAGGGATATACAGTATATATAATATATAGAGCCTGGGAATATACAGTATATATAATATATAGAGCCTGGGAATATACAGTATATATAATATATAGAGCCTGGGGATATACAGTATAAATTGTCAGAGCAGAACGAGGTCGGGGTTCTTCCAGGAAAACCTTGTACATTGTATGAGAAGAAGGAGGTCGGGGTTCTTCCAGTTGAACCTTGTACATTGTCAGAGAAGAAGGAGGTTGGGGTTCTTCCAGGAGAACCTTGTAAATTGTCAAAGCAGAAGGAGGTCGGGGTTCTTCCAGGAAAACCTTGTACATTGTCAGAGAAGAAGGAGGTCGTGGTTCTTCCAGGAAAACCTTGTACATTGTCAGGTCGGGGTTCTTCCAGGAAAACCTTGTACATTGTCATAGAAGAAGGAGGTCGGGGATCTTCCAGGAGAACCTTGTACATTGTATGAGCAGAAGGAGGTCGGGGTTCTTCCAGTAGAACCTTGTACATTGTCAGAGAAGAAGGAGGTCGGGGTTCTTCCAGGAGAATCTTGTACATTGTCAGAGAAGAAGGAGGTCGGGGTTCTTCCAGTAGAACCTTGTACATTGTCAGAGAAGAAGGAGGTCGGGGTTCTTCCAGGAGAATCTTGTACATCGTTAGAGAAGAAGGAGGTCAGGGTTCTTCCAGGAGAACCTTGTACATTGTATGAGAAGAAGGAGGTCGGGGTTCTTCCAGGAGAACCTTGTACATTGTATGAGTAGAAGGAGGTCAGGGTTCTTCCAGTAGAACCTTGTAAATTGTCAGAGAATTAGGAGGTCGGGGTTCTTCCAGGAGAACCTTGTACATTGTATGAGAAGAAGGAGGTTGGGGTTCTTCCAGGAGAACCTTGTAAATTGTCAGAGAATTAGGAGGTCGGTGTTCTTCCAGGAGAATCTTGTACATTGTCAGAGAAGAAGGAGGTCGGGGTTCTTCCAGGAGAACCTTGTACATTGTATGAGAAGAAGGAGGTCGGGGTTCTTCCAGGAGAATCTTGTACGTTTTCAGAGAAGAAGGAGGTCGGGGTTCTTCCAGGAGAACCTTGTAAATTGTCAGAGAAGAAGGAGGTCGGGGTTCTTCCAGGAGAATCTTGTATATAGTCAGAGAAGAAGGAGGTCGGGGTTCTTCCAGTAGAACCTTGTACATCGTCAGAGAAGAAGGAGGTCGGGGTTCTTCCAGGAGAACCCTGTACATCGTCAGAGAAGAAGGAGGTCGGGGTTCTTCCAGTAGAACCTTGTACATTGTATGAGAAGAAGGAGGTCGGGGTTCTTCCAGTAGAACCTTGTATATAGTCAGAGAAGAAGGAGGTCAGGGTTCTTCCAGGAGAACCTTGTACATTGTCAGTGAAGAAGGAGGTCGGGGTTCTTCCAGTAGAACCTTGTACATCGTCAGAGAAGAAGGAGGTCGGGGTTCTTCCAGTAGAACCTTGTATATAGTCAGAGAAGAAGGAGGTCAGGGTTCTTCCAGGAGAACCTTGTACATTGTCAGTGAAGAAGGAGGTCGGGGTTCTTCCAGTAGAACCTTGTACATCGTCAGAGAAGAAGGAGGTCGGGGTTCTTCCAGGAGAACCCTGTACATCGTCAGAGAAGAAGGAGGTCGGGGTTCTTCCAGTAGAACCTTGTACATTGTATGAGAAGAAGGAGGTCGGGGTTCTTCCAGGAGAACCTTGTACATTGTCAGAGCAGAAGGAGGCCGGGGTTCTTCCAGTTGAACCTTGTACATTGTCAGAGAAGAAGGAGGTCGGGGTTCTTCCAGGAAAACCTTGTACATGGTATGAGAAGGAGGTCGGGGTTCTTCCAGTAGAACCTTGTACATTGTCAGAGAAGAAGGAGGTCGGGGTTCTTCCAGTATAAGCTTGTACATTGTCAGAGAAGAAGGAGGTCGGGGTTCTTCCAGTATAAGCATGTACATTGTCAGAGCAGAAGGAGGTTGGGGTTCTTCCAGGAAAACATTGTACATGGTATGAGAAGAAGGAGGTCGGGGTTCTTCCAGTTGAACCTTGTACATGGTATGAGAAGAAGGAGGTCGGGGTTCTTCCAGTAGAACCTTGTACATTGTCAGAGAAGAAGGAGGTCGGGGTTCTTCCAGTAGAACCTTGTATATAGTCAGAGAAGAAGGAGGTCAGGGTTCTTCCAGGAGAACCTTGTACATTGTCAGTGAAGAAGGAGGTCGGGGTTCTTCCAGTAGAACCTTGTACATCGTCAGAGAAGAAGGAGGTCGGGGTTCTTCCAGGAGAACCCTGTACATCGTCAGAGAAGAAGGAGGTCGGGGTTCTTCCAGTAGAACCTTGTACATTGTATGAGAAGAAGGAGGTCGGGGTTCTTCCAGGAGAACCTTGTACATTGTCAGAGCAGAAGGAGGCCGGGGTTCTTCCAGTTGAACCTTGTACATTGTCAGAGAAGAAGGAGGTCGGGGTTCTTCCAGGAAAACCTTGTACATGGTATGAGAAGAAGGAGGTCGGGGTTCTTCCAGTAGAACCTTGTACATTGTCAGCTTCTGCAGCTTTGTGTTGCCTAAAGGAAAACAACCCCAATGCATAACACAATAAACCGTATAGTATAAAATAACACAAAATCAGACAAATGCTAAGTGTATGTAGGTTTCACCCACCCACCAGCCCACCAGGGGGCCACCCTAGTAGCTGTTGGGTACCTTGCAGTTGGTGCACATTGAATTGATGGGGCCCATACAAAGTTCTCCCAATATGTCAAGGTGCCCAGGAGCTTGGGTGCCCTATTGTGGGCAGGAAAGAAGGGCTCCAGGCCGACCCTTACACAGGCTGCAATCAGATCAGTCCAGCTTTTCTTTCTCTTTACTGCACACAGAGGCTTTCCTGTAACCAGCTCTGGATCCCTTAAACTTGCAGGTAGATTCCTCCCAGCTGCTGCAGCACTCTTGGGGCCAGATCCTGATAAGCTGCTTCCTCTGTGTCCTCTCTCTTTCCTGTCTCAGCTGGAACTTAACAATCCAAGATGGCTATGAGCACATGTCCACAGAACTCCTCCTTCCCCAGCTTTAGTCACTGCTTAGTAAATCTGCTTGAGCAAATATTGTCAGTAAATTATAGAATTTAAAAAAACTGTTCCTCTGACCCTGCAGTGAGGGCAGCACAATGTGAGGAGGGACTCGCTGCATGGTGCTTTAGCTGGAAGCCAATAGAGAAGCATAAAATGGCAGACCCCAATAGCGTCTTTATTTTTTTTTTTTTGGGGGGGGTATGTAGGTTCAGGGGCATTATTTTTTTACAGCATTCTCTGATATACTGTTGTGGTGTCTGGGGTGTTGCAGTATGTAGCAGGGTCTGATGGTATTAACCCTGTGGGGCAAGATGTTGTTAACCCCTTAGTGTTCGCACAATATATACAATGCATTTATATGACAATGTATTTATATGAGACAATAGAAGGTGAGCAAAGGGGTGAACCCTGCAGGAGAGCCCCATGGACTGCAGGGACTCTTCCTGAGGGGACTTAGGGAGGGTACAGGACCATTTCCTGTACCGGGACACCACAAACCCCCTTACTTAATAAAAGTCGTCCTTGACGTCTGTCCCCTTAGGGAGAGGAACGATATGGCCATATGGCCGGATGCAGTCCTGAAGCATTTAATCACAATGTCCCATTTCAGGCTGAAGAACAATAAAAAGTTGGAAAAAAAATACAGAGTCTCTGTACACATGAATAATGTCCATACATGCTCTGGAACTTGTTATAAACAGGATGATAAGGAATAGACTTTTTCCTTAACCCGATAACGACCATGGACGAGTATAGACGTCCAGGTTGGCGGGCGTTCCCGCACCTGGACGTCTATACTCGTCCATTATTCTCGTGGGTGCTGCCCAGTGCACCCACGAGATCGTGGCAGGGACTCGGCTGTATCACACAGCCGGGACCCTGCTGCACTGCTAGGACCGAAGTAAACTTCGGTCCCGGCAGTTTTAATCCTTACAGCCGCGGTCGGAAGTGACCGCGGGCTGTAAGTGTTATTACAGAGGGAGGGAGCTCCCTCTGTCTCCTCTGCAGCACCCCGCATCGCGATTGCGGGGTGCTGTGTGTGGCCGCACTGCCGGGAGTGAAGTTCACTTCACTCCTGACAGTTTAACCCCTACAGCCGCGGTCAGAAGTGACCGCGCGCTGTAAGGAGTTCTGACAGAGGGAGGGAGCTCCCTCTGTCTCTCCAGCATCGCGATCGCGGGGTGCTGCTGCATACCTGGGCAGCCAGGGGTCCTACAAAGACCCCCAGGTCTGCCCTGGGTATTGCCTGCTAGTGAAATATGCTGCCTGCTAGTGAAAACTGGCAGGCAGCATATAACTGCAATGCTTTGGAATACTAAGTATTCCAAAGCATTAAAAAGTGTAAAAATAAATAAAAATGTAATAAAAGTGTAAAAATAAATATATATATATATATATTAAAAATACATTTATTAAATGAATCTAATTTAAAAAAAAAAAAGCATAATGTGTAGGATCGCATGTAATATGCTGCGGATGTCCGCCACGTGATCCTACACATTATGCAGCAGTCACGGTAACGAGCTCGCTGCTGCGGCTGCGTAGCTTTGTGCGTCCACTCATAGCGGCGGATTTTCCGCCAGCAGTCATGAGCGGACACACTGAGCTACCCAGCCGCAGCAGTAATGGATATATTCGCCATGAGCGGGTGCTTATTCCCACAACATGGCGGATATATCCATCAGGAGCCTTAACTGTCACAGACAGACGCGTTATACTGCCAGCCGACCAGCCAATAACTTGTAGGGGTGCGGTATATAAATTGGGTCACTTGTGGGAGTGGGGGTACTGTTCTGCCCTGAAAGCCAAATGGCGCTCCTCTCCTCCTGAGTCCTACCACGCGGCCAAGGAACCATATATGGCCAAAGCGGGGGTATTTCCGAACATGGGACAAGCAGCTAAATAAAATATAGGAGCATTTCTTTCAATATCAGAAGTGATGTACAAAAAATATGCCCGAAAAATTGCAATTTTCGAATTTTTAACACTGACTTTGTAATAATTCCTGCCAAAAAACTATGGTGTTAAAATAATCACTGTACCCCCTAGCGAATACCTTGAGGGGTCTAGTTTTTAAAATGGGGTCATTTGGGGGGGGTGTTCCTATGTTCTACTACCTTTTAATTTCTGCAAACCTTGCATAGCACATAAGAAAAGATGTACTTTTTAAATTTTCAAAATTTTCAAAATTTCAAGTTAAATTAATTACTAATTTAAAATGTTAATTAAAAACTAAAAAATGACGTCAAAATAAAGTAGACATCTGA
Source organism: Hyla sarda (assembly GCF_029499605.1). Lineage (NCBI taxonomy): Eukaryota > Metazoa > Chordata > Amphibia > Anura > Hylidae > Hyla > Hyla sarda. The sequence continues at coordinate 145,069,550 of NC_079198.1, read as the reverse complement.
AAGTATAAGTTTCATAAACTATTTGGTCAGTATGTATAAATATATGCAACCTATTAGTGTTAAAATAGCAAAAAATCGTAATTTTTTGTAAAAATTTCATGATTTTTTGCATTGTAAAAAAAAGTACAAATGATATCGGCAACTTTTACTATGTACATGAAGGACGACTTGTGACAAAAAAACAATGTCAGAATTATCATGATTGGCAAAACGTTACCAGAGTTATTCTCTAATAAAGACAGACATCCCCGATTTGAAAAAACAGGCCTGGTCTTTCAGGGGCGTACAGGTTTATTTGCATTGGTCCTTAAGGGGTTAAGACTCACTAAATATTAACCTTCCTCAATAACATGACCATTATGTTATGTTTTATTTCAATACCTTTCTCTTTAGTATAGGCATATTTATTTTATTTGATTTGATTATGCATCTATAATGACTATTCATGAATTATGAATAGCTATCACATCTGACTATAGCTAACAATTTTACCGACATTGTACTATGACTGATATTTGACATTTGACTATGAATGACATGTGTTTAAAGTATGTATAATGACTACAATGCTACTACATACTCGACATTATCTTACTGTTACTTTTTTTATTTTTATGGACATGCAGTTAATATTATATCACTCATTATTTCCTTTGTTACACACTGGTTGAGGATTGGGTTGCCTGAGGCTTTCTGCCCAATGCCTAAGCTGCTAGGGTCCATCGGTACTACACACTTACCCCTAGAACTCTGGATCTAGATAACAATTACACTTACTGTTACCTTTATGTATACATGTAGTTTTTAGTTAGCTACAGGAATACCTTCTGGCCACAAAAGCATCCTGAACAGGAAGAGATAAGATAGAACATATTAGTACATGACATTTGTGCATAACAGTGGTATGGACTGGTATAGAACAGGTTACAGTCCCTAAGACTCATTTTCTTGTGTGCTTGTGAGGTAGGTATATGAAATTTTAGTGAGTTATGTGTACTAGACTTTAGGGATGTACACTACTTGGATTTGTATATACTGAACTTTAGGTGTACACTGAAGTTTATAAACATATGTGAAGTCAGTCTTGATATCTTATTAATTAGACGCTAGTGAAGAGTGGCTTTTCTTGTTACTTCCAGAGGAGTCACAGCACCTTTAAGGAAACACTATAACACCGTGATATGATTTTGTACTTCCGTACAGGGATTTTGTACTTCTGTACAGTAATCCATTTCCATTTTTCCATTTTATGTAACCATAATTTTTTTATTTTTTTTATTTGCATGGAACACAAAGGTTACATATCAGCAGCAAATCAATTGAAATACTCAGGTTACCTTTACCTGCTGTTTGAGTGCAAAATTTTGTGCACAAAAATATATTACTATTATTACATTTACATTAACAGACATGTAACGCTCGACAGTCCACCTACATTATGAAGTCCTGAATGAAAACACGGCTATAGCCGTGCACAAAACTAAATAGAATCTTCTCAAGCAAGGAGTCTTTCGGCCGGAGCTGGGCACAAACTTACGAAGGTGGTTGCGTTGCAAAACAATCGAACTTCTTGGCATAGCCCTGCCAGGCGCTTAGCTTGAACTGTTGCAGACAATGGTGAACCTGGCACAACAAAGAAGGTACTTGTGTACCACACAGTTAGTAGAATGCCAACAATACTTTTAGAAGTTGGATCTTCTTGCTTCCCAACCTCGCCTGTCGATGTGCTTCCTACTTTGAGACATATATCGGGGAGCATGAGGTTGGTTTTCCCTCATGGGGTTAACAGTAGTGTTCTAGGCGACATGGGTTAGCCGGGACTGTGCCATGGTCAGATTTACATTGACCACAACATTAACTTCAGCAGCTGAGGCCACTGGTACAACTGTAGGTGCCGGCTGGTTCGGCCACACCTCCTTAGGTGGAGTAGGCCGCGGCACATCAGTCGGTGCCTGCTGATTAGGCCACACTTCCGGGACTGGAGTAGGCCTAGGCACATATGTTGGTGCCTGTTGGTCAGACCTCACCTCCTCAGATGGAGTGGGCCTGGGCACATTTTCTCTTAGAGAAGACGCTGAACTGGATCTCTTCATGAATTTAGGCACCGTGATGGGCACATCGTACTTGAACATTTCTTCTTTAAAGGCAGTCTCTGACAACCTCATTGGCCTAATTCAATGGGGATCTGTGTCCCAGTCATCCCATGGGAAGTATGTGAAGGGTATTTAAATGGGATTTTTGGGCCTGGTTATGGCTGCCGCCCATTCACCCTGCAGACTTTTCACTGGGGTTTATTCCGCTATCTTCCCTCGCTCTAGGGAGTGATATTTTTTAGGTAGGTAGTCCTGCTGAACGGCTCTCCTGTTGACTAATATGGTTCCTCCATGTCGGCAGTCCTGCAGGGTACCAAAGCTACGTGCTTTGTCAAATATATCAACGGTGGCATGTCGGCGCTCCAAGGGTGGCTCACCCTTTCGTGGATAATCCAGCCTGCGTATATATAGGGCCTCCAACCTTTTAGTATCCCGCTGCTGCTCTACTTGAACTTCATAGGGCAACCGTTTAGGCCCATATCTTTCTCTGTGCTGGGTTTTTAGCTTCTCAATAATGTCGGCTATTTCAGCCTCTCTGAGGGCTCTCTCAGCTTGTACTGTGGGGACCGGTAGATGGGACTTCCCTGGTAGGGGAAGGACATGATCCCACATATACTGACTGGATGAGCGCAGGCTTGTCGCCGAATACCCATGGAAGAGGGGGTGACTGCGGGCGTGTGCTAACTGGAACAGACTTCTGCACTGGGGGATCCCTGTCGGGGCTGGAGGAGGAAGAAGGTGTAGAAAATGCGGCTTCGGCCGCGAATCCTCGGTCGCGATCTCTGCCCAGGATCCCCAGGATCTGTGATGAGGGGACAATCTTACCGGCGATGCTGTCGCTGAAGTCTGCGGGGATTCCCCTTCCTCCGGAAGCAGGGGGCAGGTCACAGGACTCCTTGGCCCCAAGGGACAACTGCTGCAAGCGATCAGCCAATTTGTGGAAAAGTTGCACTCCAGCCACAGCAACTTTCCGTTGTTCCGGCACCATCTTACTGCTCTCCTCACATGCTCTGGTGGGCTCCACCATCTCTGTACACCTTGCTGCCATCTCCGGACTATAGAGGGCTGGCCGCATGGTCTCTTTTATATGAGGCTTCAACAAAATGGCAGCCGGCCGGAAGGACATCATCAGTGCAGTACTGAATTCCTGTCCCCCCGGCAAACACAAGCAGACAACAACAGTTCCACTTTGGCATAGAGATGGCTACATGATGTCCACGCCCAGAGGTGGGACACAGACCAGTGCGGGAAATTTTGGCGTGCTTCTCGGGTTCTTCTTTAACCCCTTCAGGTACTTTTTGTAGCGGAGCACGTAACATGGCTTCGTTCCTGATTTTACACATGGCCACAATACAATATTCTTCACCTCCCCCTTACTTTTTCTAGCACCCCGGCAAAGCACTATTTCAGCAACAATGTCCTGTACACTTTTGGGCGCAATTTCGATCGCGACTCGCGACAATCCCGGACAATCTTATAAACACAGTTCTGAATAGGGGGAGGACTATGGCATTTGTAATAACGGTGTACACCCGTTTTATTGAGTTATTAAAGGCACACACCCGTACCTTTCGTAGGATGCCAAAAGCTATGTGGTGTCTGGGGTGTTGCAGTTTGTAGCAGGGTCTGGTGGTATTAACACTGGGGGGGCAAGATGTTGTTAACCCCTTAGTGTTCGTGACGCCAGGATGTGGTTATTTGCAACAGCGCCTCCTGGAAGCTCTCTCTCTCGACAGGTTGATCCATGTAGAGGGGAGGGGTGAGGTCGACCTGTCTTTCCAGATAGAGAGGCACGGTTTGGGGTTTTTCCGAGAGCGGAAGGGGGAGGTGGTCTGGTCCCTCCCAACACCCGGGCAGGACAATGACCGTAGGAATGTGGTCTGTCTGATTTGCAGGGGCGAGGATGCGTGCCCGCCTCGCGCTAAAGTGGTTGAGCTCCTCCTCCAGATGGAATTCAGGGCGAATGCCATATTTGCCCTGATTCACCCCTACGGTTCGACCGAGTTTGATGTCAGTTTCGTTCGGCCAGAGGGTCTTGAGCTCTTCTGGTCGAAGTATAAAGTGGCGAAGAACGAGCCCGGCTGGCGGGGTTTCGCTGTATAGGCGATTTCTCGTGAGAAAGTCGCTTTCTTGTTAAGACATCATGACCTGGCTCGGACGGTATGGGGATGTGAGGGACATGCCCAAGAAAAACTTTGATGAGCACGGGATCTGGTCCGGGGCCTGGACGTTTTCTGTCAAACTCAAGCGTTCAGGGAGTACGATTGCCGTCTTCCTTGGACGTGATAGGATCCAGGTCTTCTACCAGGGGCAGCCTAAGGTCTGTCACAGGTGTAGCAGCCCCACCCACTTTAGCACAGCCTATACTGTGCAGGTCTGCGCTTTGTGTGGTGGGGTGGGTCATCTGGCCACATCCTGTAGACAGATCTGGTGCCACCTGTGTGGTGTCCTCGGACACCCTTTCAGCCATTGTTCTAGTGCTTTCACCCATGCAGCAGCCACTCCGGCCGAGGAGAGCTGTGAAGTTTCCTCGGCTGGGGAGGGTACAGGCAGGGATGGGGGCGCAACAGGGCTAGTGAAGAGGAAAAAGGGCCCTGCCAAACTAAGGTGGGAGGAAAATCGGAGGGGGAGTAGGGAGCTGGAGAGTGCCCAGGTGATGGGGTAGCTCCGGCACCTGCTCCTGAACGGCCCCTGGCCCTGTAACCATTGAAGTCCTGGAGGAGAATGTGCTGGATGAGGAGATCAGGAGGCTGTGCAGAGAGGAACGCAATATGGCCGACCCTTCTGATTCCTCCCATTACGAAAGTGTGGATGAGGAGAGCGGGGAGAGGCCTAAAAAGAAAGACAAGGGCAAAAGGAAAGGGAGAAAGAAGATGTCTGAGCCCTCTGTTCCTTGTACTGTTGGCCAGGTCCAAAACGGAAGCCTGACTGCCCCCCCTCTGATTGACCTGTCAAACCGGTACCTTTTCCTCGATACCCTTTCCTCCCCCTCCTTGGAGGGGGAGAGTGAGGGCGAGGTATCTAGGGAGAAAGAGCCTCCGGGGGGAACTGGGCCCTGTCCTGTTGGGGCACCTTCCTCAAAGGGCAGGGCTAGACCGGGGCCGGACGGAGACGGGGATCAAATGGATCAATCTGAATCCAAGAAAAGATCTAAAAGTGGTCCTGCCCTCTCGTCTTCTTCAGGGATGAGGGGGCTAAAAAGAAAGGGAAACAAAGGTAAAGGGTGTGGCTATCTAATTTAATCGCCCATGATGGCGGCACTCACCCCGCTGACGCTGGCATCTATTAATTGTGCCAGTATAAAGTCGGATACGGCTAGATTCACAGCCTTTGATTTTCTCGGCCGTGTTGATGCCGACATTTTCTTTTTACAGGAGACCAGGAGGTTGTCAGATCTAGCCTCTCTGGTAAAAGCCAGAAGAGAGTGGAGGCGCGGCCCCTCCCACTGGTCTCTTGCAGCTGAGCCATATAGTGGGGTGGCGGTCCTTTTTACCGCTCCTGTTGAATGCAGACGGGTTATTGAATTAGAAATGTGGAGGTGCCTGATCTTAGATGTCCTCATGAAGGGGCAAGAGCTTCGGCTCATTATATCTACGCCCCGCAAACTAAGTGGGGCCGCAAAGATCTCTTTATGAGGATTAAGCCCTTTCTTTTTACCAGTCGGCAAGTGATCTTTGGAGGGGACTTCAATAGTGTCACGAGGTCACAAGATCGGAGAGGCTCCAATGGTCTGCTGACTTGTGATAGTGTGGCACTGATTAGCATAACAAGAGAAGCTCGCCTAGAGGACGCCCACATCCGGAGCCCCTCAGGCCACGCGGGTTTCAACTATCATCGAGGTAGCTGCAGGTCTAGGATAGACAGGTTTTATTTAAAGGAGGAAGCTGTCTCTTCCGCAGTGTCCGTGGTTGAGGTGGAATTCTCCGATCACTGTATGATTTTGTTTTCCTTGAATATTTCAGAGACCCCCCGGATGGGTAAAGGTTATTGGAAGCTGAATTCGACCCTCCTGGAGGAATCGGAGGTAAGACAGTCCTTTGAGGATTTTCTTCAGAGTCAGGTACCTTTACTGGGCCTATGTAGTAGTAAGTCAGAGTGGTGGGAGATATTCAAGAAGCGGGTTGCGGGGTTCTTCCCCCAGCTCTCGAGCCTCAGGTCCCTGAACAGGTATCGCCTGTATTAGGGACTGAGGAGGAAACTCGAGCTTCTCGTCTCGACTGGAGGTAGCCGAGAGGATATCTCCAGAGTGAAGTCCTTGCTGATGAGGTGTCAGTACGATAGGCACGCATCTTTGGTTTTTGAGAGGGATTACGGGAGGTACCGCTCGCCCGACCCTTACAGAAACTGTAAGATGTCAGTGAGTAGTAAAGTGGTCTCAGGACTGATTGATAGTATGGGATCTCTGAATCGGTCCAGATCAGGGATCCTGGAGGTCGTCAGATCCTTCTACTCACACCTCTTGGGGAGGAAGGATCTAGATCGAAACAAGATGTCGGCTTTCCTGGTTGAAACCATTCCTGAGCCAGGGGTAGACCCTTCTCTTGATGTTTTGGCAGAAGAAATCAGGGAAGAGGAAGTGAGACTGGCGATCGAGGGGCTTGCCCCTAAGAAGTCTCCAGGTCCGGATGGCTTAACATCCGAGTGGTACTGGACCTTTAAGGAGTCTTTAGCTCCCCTCTTGACTGAGGTATTCAATGAGCGTCTCTCCTCGGGCACTCTGCCAAAGTCAATGAGGAGGTCAGCCCTGATTCTTCTCTCAAAGGGTAAAGATCCCAGCCGTATTGAGAATTGGAGGCCCATAGCTCTTCTCAATACGGACAGGAAGCTTCTGGCCAAGATACTGTTTAATCAGCTGGTGAAGTTTGCACCCCGGCTCCTTTCGGGGGCCCAGCACTGCTCTGTTCCAGGCCGAAGCACCTTAAGTGCTGCCCTTAGTGTAAGGGAGCAGGGCCAGATTAAGGCTGCCTGGAAGACGGAGCACTTCATTATGATGCCCCCCCCCCAACAGTTCCCCCACATTAGGTGCAGTATAGTTCCCCCGCATTAGGTTGTAGTTCCCCCACATTAGGTTGGCAGTATAAGTCCCTGCACATTATGTTGGCAGTACAGTTCCCCTACATTGGGTTGGCAGTACAGTTCCCCACATTAGGTGCAGTACAGTTCCTCCGCATTAGGTGCAGTATATCTCCCCCACATTAGGTGCAGTACAGTTCCCACACATTAGGTACAGTATAGTTCCCCCACATTAGGCGCAGTATATCTCCCCCATATTAAGTGCAGTACAGTTCCCCAACATTAGGTGCAGCATAGTTCCCCCACATTAGGTACAGCATAGTTCCCCACATTAGGTGCAGTATAGTTCCCCCACATTAGGTGCAGTATTGTTCCTCCACATTAGGTGCAGCATAGTTCCCCCACATTAGGTGCAGCATAGTTCCCCCACATTAGGTGCAGCATAGTTCCCCCACATAAGGTGCAGTACAGTTCCCCCACATTAGGTGCAGTACAGTTCCCACACATTAGGTGTAGTACAGTTCCCCCACATTAGGTGCAGTATAGTTCCCCCACATTAGGTGCAGTATAGTTCCCCCGCATTAGGTTGTAGTTCCCCCACATTAGGTTGGCAGTATAAGTCCCTGCACATTAGGTTGGCAGTACAGTTCCCCTACATTGGGTTGGCAGTACAGTTCCCCACATTAGGTGCAGTACAGTTCCTCCGCATTAGGTGCAGTATATCTCCCCCACATTAGGTGCAGTACAGTTCCCACACATTAGGTACAGTATAGTTCCCCCACATTAGGCGCAGTATATCTCACCCATATTAGGTGCAGTACAGTTCCTCAACATTAGGTGCAGCATAGTTCCCCCACATTAGGTACAGTATAGTTCCCCACATTAGGTGCAGTATAGTTCCCCCACATTAGGTGCAGTATTGTTCCTCCACATTAGGTGCAGCATAGTTCCCCCACATTAGGTGCAGCATAGTTCCCCCACATTAGGTGCAGCATAGTTCCCCCACATTAGGTGCAGTACAGTTCCCCCACATTAGGTGCAGTACAGTTCCCACACATTAGGTGCAGTACAGTTCCCCCACATTAGGTGCAGTACAGTTCCCCACATTAGGTACAGTAATGTTCCCCCACATTAGTTGCAGTATAGTTCCCCACATTAGGTGCAGTATAGTTCCCCCACATTAGGTGCAGTATAGTTCCCCCACATTAGGTGCAGTATAGTTCCCCCACATTAGGTGCAGCATAGTTCCCCCACATTAGGTGCAGTACAGTTCCCCCACATTAGGTACAGTATAGTTCCCCACATTAGGTGCAGTATAGTTCCCCCACATTAGGTGCAGTACAGTTCCCCCACATTAGGTGCAGCATAGTTCCCCCACATTAGGTACAGTACAGTTCCCCCACATTAGGTGCAGTATAGTTCCCCACATTAGGTGCAGTATAGTTGCCCACATTAGGTGCAGTATAGTTCTCCCCACATTAGGTGCAGTACAGTTCCCCCACATTAGGTGCAGCATAGTTCCCCCACATTAGGTGCAGTATAGTTCCCCCACATTAGGTGCAGTATAGTTCCCCACATTAGGTGCAGTATAGTTCCCCACATTAGGTGCAGTATAGTTCCCCACATTAGGTGCAGTATGTTCCAATAGAGACATACAGCTTTCAGCCATATACAGTGTATGGCTGGAGGCTGTATGCCTGTTTACTGCCCCACTTCAGTGTTCCGACCACCACTCCTCTGGTCCGGGGATCTACTGCTATGGCCTATGGTCGGAACACTGAAGATGACGTGCTGCTGGTCACTAACCATGCGCGCGCATCCTCCTCACTGCTCTGCTTTTCTCAGCTTTTTTTTTAGTTAACGCAGGGGCCACCACAGAGAGGTAATCGCCAGGACATCCTTGTGTCCTGAAAAGATTTTTCGGGACACAGGAATGTCCCCAATGTGACGGGGGCCCCCTGCGGTCCCGGGGCCCTGAGCAGGTGCTCCATGAGCGTCAATGATGATCCAGCCCTGTAAGGGAGGCAGTGGAGCGGAGTAGTGCGGGTCTCTGGAAGGGGTACTTGTTGTCCCTGGATCAGGCCAAAGCATTTGATCGGGTGAACCACGAGTACCTCTGGTCCGTCCTCCTGAGATATGGCTTACCGAGTACTTTTGTTAATTGGTTTAAGATCTTATATGCAGGGGCAGAGAGTTTCCTGCTGGTGAACAGGTGGTCTGGACGCTCTTTTGAGGTGGGGTCCGGAGTCCGTCAGGGTTGTCCTTTGAGCCCGCTGTTATATGTGTTCGCGATCGATCCCTTCCTTAGGAGGGTGAGTTGCGGACTATTGGCGGGAGTCGGGATGAGTCTGGTGGAGCCACAGACCACCCAGAAAGTGGTGGCGTACGCTCATGATGTCATGAGCGTACGCCACCACTTTCTGGGTGGTCTGTGGCTCCACCAGACTCATCCCGACTCCCGGCAATAGTCCGCAACTCACCCTCCTAAGGAAGGGATCGATCGCGAACACATATAACAGCGGGCTCAAAGGACAACCCTGACGGACTCCGGACCCCACCTCAAAAGAGCGTCCAGACCACCTGTTCACCAGCAGGAAACTCTCTGCCCCTGCATATAAGATCTTAAACCAATTAACAAAAGTACTCGGTAAGCCATATCTCAGGAGGACGGACCAGAGGTACTCGTGGTTCACCCGATCAAATGCTTTGGCCTGATCCAGGGACAACAAGTACCCCTTCCAGAGACCCGCACTACTCCGCTCCACTGCCTCCCTTACAGGGCTGGATCATCATTGGCGCTCATGGAGCACCTGCTCAGGGCCCCGGGACCGCAGGGGGCCCCCGTCACATTGGGGACATTCCTGTGTCCCGAAAAATCTTTTCAGGACACAAGGATGTCCTGGCGATTACCTCTCTGTGGTGGCCCCTGCGTTAACTAAAAAAAAAGCTGAGAAAAGCAGAGCAGTGAGGAGGATGCGCGCGCATGGTTAGTGACCAGCAGCACGTCATCTTCAGTGTTCCGACCATAGGCCATAGCAGTAGATCCCCGGACCAGAGGAGTGGTGGTCGGAACACTGAAGTGGGGCAGTAAACAGGCATACAGCCTCCAGCCATACACTGTATATGGCTGAAGGCTGTATGTCTCTAGGGGAACATACTGCACCTAATGTGGGGAACTATACTGCACCTAATGTGGGGAACTATACTGCACCTAATGTGGGGAACTATACTGCACCTAATGTGGGGGAACTATACTGCACCTAATGTGGGGGAACTATACTGCACCTAATGTGGGGGAACTATGCTGCACCTAATGTGGGGGAACTGTACTGCACCTAATGTGGGGAGAACTATACTGCACCTAATGTGGGGAACTATACTGCACCTAATGTGGGGAACTATACTGCACCTAATGTGGGGGAACTGTACTGTACCTAATGTGGGGGAACTATGCTGCACCTAATGTGGGGGAACTGTACTGCACCTAATGTGGGGGAACTATACTGCACCTAATGTGGGGAACTATACTGTACCTAATGTGGGGGAACTGTACTGCACCTAATGTGGGGGAACTATGCTGCACCTAATGTGGGGGAACTATACTGCACCTAATGTGGGGGAACTATACTGCACCTAATGTGGGGGAACTATACTGCACCTAATGTGGGGAACTATACTGCAACTAATGTGGGGGAACATTACTGTACCTAATGTGGGGAACTGTACTGCACCTAATGTGGGGGAAATGTACTGCACCTAATGTGTGGGAACTGTACTGCACCTAATGTGGGGGAACTGTACTGCACCTAATGTGGGGGAACTATGCTGCACCTAATGTGGGGGAACTATGCTGCACCTAATGTGGGGGAACTATGCTGCACCTAATGTGGAGGAACAATACTGCACCTAATGTGGGGGAACTATACTGCACCTAATGTGGGGAACTATACTGTACCTAATGTGGGGGAACTATGCTGCACCTAATGTTGGGGAACTGTACTGCACCTAATATGGGTGAGATATACTGCGCCTAATGTGGGGGAACTATACTGTACCTAATGTGTGGGAACTGTACTGCACCTAATGTGGGGGAGATATACTGCACCTAATGCGGAGGAACTGTACTGCACCTAATGTGGGGAACTGTACTGCCAACCCAATGTAGGGGAACTGTACTGCCAACCTAATGTGCAGGGACTTATACTGCCAACCTAATGTGGGGGAACTACAACCTAATGTGGGGGAACTATACTGCACCTAATGTGGGGGAACTATACTGCACCTAATGTGGGGGAACTGTACTACACCTAATGTGTGGGAACTGTACTGCACCTAATGTGGGGGAACTGTACTGCACCTTATGTGGGGGAACTATGCTGCACCTAATGTGGGGGAACTATGCTGCACCTAATGTGGGGGAACTATGCTGCACCTAATGTGGAGGAACAATACTGCACCTAATGTGGGGGAACTATACTGCACCTAATGTGGGGAACTATGCTGTACCTAATGTGGGGGAACTATGCTGCACCTAATGTTGGGGAACTGTACTGCACCTAATATGGGGGAGATATACTGCGCCTAATGTGGGGGAACTATACTGTACCTAATGTGTGGGAACTGTACTGCACCTAATGTGGGGGAGATATACTGCACCTAATGCGGAGGAACTGTACTGCACCTAATGTGGGGAACTGTACTGCCAACCCAATGTAGGGGAACTGTACTGCCAACCTAATGTGCAGGGACTTATACTGCCAACCTAATGTGGGGGAACTACAACCTAATGCGGGGGAACTATACTGCACCTAATGTGGGGGAACTATACTGCACCTAATGTGGGGGAACTGTACTACACCTAATGTGTGGGAACTGTACTGCACCTAATGTGGGGGAACTGTACTGCACCTTATGTGGGGGAACTATGCTGCACCTAATGTGGGGGAACTATGCTGCACCTAATGTGGGGGAACTATGCTGCACCTAATGTGGAGGAACAATACTGCACCTAATGTGGGGGAACTATACTGCACCTAATGTGGGGAACTATGCTGTACCTAATGTGGGGGAACTATGCTGCACCTAATGTTGGGGAACTGTACTGCACCTAATATGGGGGAGATATACTGCGCCTAATGTGGGGGAACTATACTGTACCTAATGTGTGGGAACTGTACTGCACCTAATGTGGGGGAGATATACTGCACCTAATGCGGAGGAACTGTACTGCACCTAATGTGGGGAACTGTACTGCCAACCCAATGTAGGGGAACTGTACTGCCAACCTAATGTGCAGGGACTTATACTGCCAACCTAATGTGGGGGAACTACAACCTAATGCGGGGGAACTATACTGCACCTAATGTGGGGGAACTATACTGCACCTAATGTGGGGGAACTGTACTGCACCTAATGTGTGGGAACTGTACTGCACCTAATGTGGGGGAACTGTACTGCACCTTATGTGGGGGAACTATGCTGCACCTAATGTGGGGGAACTATGCTGCACCTAATGTGGGGGAACTATGCTGCACCTAATGTGGAGGAACAATACTGCACCTAATGTGGGGGAACTATACTGCACCTAATGTGGGGAACTATACTGTACCTAATGTGGGGGAACTATGCTGCACCTAATGTTGGGGAACTGTACTGCACCTAATATGGGGGAGATATACTGCGCCTAATGTGGGGGAACTATACTGTACCTAATGTGTGGGAACTGTACTGCACCTAATGTGGGGGAGATATACTGCACCTAATGCGGAGGAACTGTACTGCACCTAATGTGGGGAACTGTACTGCCAACCCAATGTAGGGGAACTGTACTGCCAACATAATGTGCAGGGACTTATACTGCCAACCTAATGTGGGGGAACTACAACCTAATGCGGGGGAACTATACTGCACCTAATGTGGGGGAACTGTTGGGGGGGGGGCATCATAATGAAGTGCTCCGTCTTCCAGGCAGCCTTAATCTGGCCCTGCTCCCTTACACTAAGGGCAGCACTTAAGGTGCTTCGGCCTGGAACCAATCAGTGCTGAGCCCCCGAAAGGAGGTCGATGTGGTGATGTCGGAGGTGGAACCCTACTCGGAGGCATCCGTGTCTAAGATCAACCGGGATAAGTGTGAAAGTCTTTGGCTGGGAGGGGGAGATCCCACGTTTGATCTCCCGGACACCCTTCCAGGGCCCCAAGAGTCAGCAAAAATTCTGGGCATCACATTCGGCCAGGATGATTATCCCACCGAAAACTGGGACGGTAAGCTCCAGGATGCCACTCAGAAGGTGGACCAGTGGAAGGGTTGGTCTATGTGTGGTGAACCAGGAGAGTTGTGTTGTCTGGGGTTTTGCGGTGATTTAAATTCCGGACAGTTCACAAAGCACATTTCTGAATAGGGGGAGGACTATGGCTTTTGTAAGGGTAGCAAAGTTCTTTAAGGCACACACCCGTATCCTATTCGTGATGCCAAAAGAGTTGTGGTGAACCAGGAGAGTTGTGGTGTCTGGGGTGTTGCGGTGATGTAAGTGCAGGGTCTGGTGGTATTAACCCTTAGATGTGGTGACGCCAGGGTGCGGTTTGCTTAGAGTTAATGGTCCTACCGCCAACCGTCCCAGAAACGGTAGGGAAAATAACGGAATGTCCACAGCAGACTTTATGAATAAACTGAAGAAGTTTACTTGAAGATTTTATGAAACAGTCTCTGTACATAACAGTCTCGTAAGAGGCAACCAGAATGCAGGTTCCTCACAGGCTTTGCTGGTACTTGAAGTAATGAGCTTTGATGCAGGCCACTGTGCTACTAATTATAATATTTTAGCTGGTAGTAGTCACACAGGATTTGGTAGGTTGAGCTTGGTAACTCACGGTTTGGTGGCTGCAGATTCTTAGGCTTTAGCCTAGATGAATTGAGATTTCTGCTGAGATGTTTGTGCTGCTTGATAATCCGGAACTAAGAGAGAGAATTTAGTGGCTACGGCCCTTTATATAATAAGGGGCTGGACTAAGCTCATTGGTCAGCAACCTGTAATTCCTGAACCCAGTAACTCTGGGTACATCACATGACCCTGGAAGGTCCTTAAACAATTGTACAACCATTATTATAGTCACATGACCTGCTAAGGTCCTATACAGTTATATCTCCTATACATTTATATTATCTATATATATTAAACAATATACATAACTTATATGAGGTGACCAGGGGTAAGCCCTGCAGGAGAGCCCTATGGGAATGAAGGGGATCTGGCTGAGGGGACTTTAGACCGGGACAGGACCAGGTCCTGTACCAGGACACCACATACCCCCTTACTTGAGAAAAGCCGTCCTCAACGTAGGTCCCCTAAGGTAGAGGGAAGGAATGGCATTAGGGCCGGATTCAGTCCTGAGCATTAATACAAATTTCCATATTCAGGCTGTTGATGAATAAGTGCAGAAAAATATAGAGTCTCTGTGCATTTAAGAAATGTCCATACAGGCTCTAAAATTAATATGCGAACAGGATTGTGGGAATTTATTTACGGATAAGATAATATCCGAACAGGATATAGAACAGGATATAGTACTTTATAGAAATAAAATGAACCTATTATCATGTCAAGGACAGGATTGTATTAGTCCCTATTCCTACACAAGATAACTAAATAGAAAAGGTATAATTTATACCTTCAGTATCTTTTTTTCATAGTACATAAGACTATGCATTACTGACTGCACAAAATTGAGTGATATCTGACTTTGGACTGATAATTGATTTTTATTTCTTGACTGATAAATAAACTGATACTCGACTAGAAGTATGCACAATGACGGTAATGCTACTACATACTGTAATAAATCTCACTTTCATTTTTTTTTCTTCTTGACATGCAGTAAATATTACGCCACATATTATTTTCCAAGCTATACACTAGTTGCGGATTGGGTTGCCTGAGGCTTTCTGCCCAATGCCTTAGCTACTAGAGTCTATTGGTACTACACACTTACCCCTAGAACTGTTTACTAGATAACAATTTACATATTGTTACCTTTTTGGATAAGTGTATTTTTGGTTAGCTACAGGTATACCTTCTGGCCAGGAAGAGCATCCGGAACACGTAAAAGACCAAAGAACATATTAGTGCATGACATTAGTGCATAACATTTGGTATGGACTGAGATATAGCATGATACAGTCCCTAAGACTTAATTTCTGTTTGAGAGATATATTTAAGTTATGAGTACTGAATTCTGAATGTACACTAATGAAGTTTATGTACTATGTGTACACTGTATGTATGAATGTTGTCAGTCTTGATACCTAATTGGTATATTTTGGTAGGCGCTAGTGAAGGGTGGTATTTTTGTTACTCCCAGAGGAGCTGGGAGGGCACCTTTAAGTAAACACTATAACACCTGGAAAAGATATGTACTTTGTGTACAGGGATTGGATATTTCTGTACGATAACCACTTACATTTGTTTGACATTTTATGTCAACAGACATTTTATTTATCAGAACACAAGGGCTACCTGATAGCAGCACAACACTTGATGCATTCAGGTAACATTTACCTGCTGTATGGGTGCAACATTTTATGCACAAAAATATATTACTATGAGGCTATTTACAATAAACAGACACGTAAGGATCAACAGTCCACCTACGTTATGAGTCCTCAATAAAACACGGCTGTTGCCGGAGCCGCGTGCAAACTTACTAGGATCTCCTCAGGCAAGGAGTCTCTCGGCCTGGGGCCGGGCACAAGCTTAAAGGGGTACTCCGGTGGAAAAACATTTTTTTTTTCTATTTTAAATCAACTGGTGCCAGAAAGTTAAACATATTTGTAAATTACTTCTATTAAAAAATCTTAATCCTTCCTGTATTTATTAGCTGCTGAATACTGCAGAGGAAATTCATTTCTTTTTGGAATGCTCTCTGATGACATCACGAACACACTGCTCTCTGCTGACGTTATTATAATAATAATAAGTCTTTATTTATTGTTGTCCTTAGTGGGATTTGAACCCAAGGCCCCAGCACTGCAAGGCAACAGTGCTAACCACTAAGCCACCATGCTGCCCTTAACATACATCTGCTATGCACGGTTGCTAAAATGGTCAGAGATGTCAGCAGAGAGCACTGTGCTCGTGATGTCATCAGTGTTCCAAAAAGAAAGGAATTTCCTCTGTAGCATTCAGCAGCTAATAAGTACTGGAAGGATTAAGATTTTTTAATAGAAGTAATTTACAAATATGTTTAACTTTCTTGCACCAGTTGATTTAAAAAAGAAAAAAAAAATGTTTTTCTACCGGAGTACCCCTTTAACCCCTTAAGGACCAAGGACGTACCGGTACGTCCTTGGTCCTGCTCCCGTGATATAACGCGGGGTTACACGGTAACCCCGCATCATATCACGGCGGGCCCGGCGTCATAGTGAAGCCGGGACCCGCCGCTAATAGCGCGCAGCGCCGATCCCAGCGCCGCATGCTATTAACCCTTTAGCCGCGCGCTCAGAGCTGAGCCACACGGCTAAAAGCGAAAGTAAAAAGTGCCGGTTAACTCAGTGGGCTGTTTGGGATAGCCGCGGTGAAATTGCAGCATCCCGAACAGCTTACAGGACAGCGGGAGGGTCCCTACCTGCCTCCTCGCTGTCCGATCGCCGAATGACTGCTCAGTGCCTGAGATCCAGACATGAGTAGTCAAGCGGCAGAGTCATCGATCACTGGTTTCCTATGAGAAACCATTGATCAATGATGAAGATCCGTGTGTGCAGTGTTATAGGTCCCTATGGAATAACAATGATCAGTATAAGAGATCAGTGTGTGCAGTTTTATAGGTCCCTATGGGATAACAATGATCAGTATAAGAGATCAGTGTGTGCAGTCTCCTATGGGATAACAATGATCAGTATAAGAGATCAGTGTGTGCAGTGTTATAGTCTCCTATGGGATAATAATGATCAGTATAAGAGATCAGTGTGTGCAGTGTAATAGGTCTCTATGGGAGCTATAACACTGCAAAAAAAAAGTGAAAAAAAAAAAAGTGAATGAATATCATTTAACTCCTCCCCTATTAAAAGTTTGAATCACCCCCCTTTTCCCATAAAAAAAAACCACAGTGTAAATAAAAATAAACATATATGGTATCACCGCGTGCGGAAATGTCCGAATTATAAAAATATATCATTAATTAAACCGCTTGGTCAATGGCGTGCGCGCAAAAAAATTCCAAAGTCCAAAATAGTGCATTTTTGGTCACTTTTTACATCATTTAAAATGAATAAAAAGCGATCAATAAGTCCTATCAATGCAAAAATGGTACCGTTAAAAACTTCAGATCACGGCGCAAAAAATTAGCCCTCATACCGCCCCATACACGGAAAAATAAAAAAGTTATAGGGGTCAGAAGATGACAATTTTAAACGTATAAATTTTCCTGCATGTAGTTATGATTTTTTCCAGAAGTACGACAATATCTAACCTATATAAGTCGGGGATCATTTTAACCGTATGGACCTACAGAATAATGATAAGGTGTAATTTTTACCAAAAAATGTACTACGTAGAAACGGAAGCCCCCAAAAGATACAAAACAGCGTTTTTTTTTTTCAATTTTGTCGCACAATGATTTTTTTTTCCGTTTCACCGTAGATTTTTGGGCAAAATGACTGATGCCATTACAAAGTAGAATTGGTGGCGCAAAAAATAAGCCATAATATGGATTTTTAGGTGCAAAATTGAAAGAGTTATGATTTTTTAAAGGCAAGGAGCAAAAAACGAAAATGAAAAAACGGAAAAACTCTCGGTCCTTAAGGGGTTAAGAAGCAGTTACATTGTTGAACAGGTGAACTTCTTGGCAAAGTCCTGCCAGACACTTCTTCTTGAACAGGTTACCAAACGAAGAAATCTGCAGACAATAAAGGTACTGGAGTACCAACAGTTAATGACAAGCAGAGAAGAAAGATGACTTAAACAGGGAATCTTCTAGACTCCCAACCTCGCCTATCAGCGTGCTTCCAGCTCTGTGACATGTAGCGGGGAGCACGAGGTTGGGATTCTCTCATGGGGTTTATAGCAATGTCCCATGAGACATTGGAGTCGAGACTGTGACACTGAGGGGTTAACGCTCACCACAAAATTGATAGCAGCCGCTGAGTCCACTGGTACTACCGCTGGTGCTGACTGGTCCGGCCTCACCTCCTTGGGTGGAGTAGGCCGCAGCACTTCCGTCGGTACCTGTTGGTTAGGCCACACCTCCGGGCATGGAGTAGGCCGCGGCACATCTGTTGGTGCCCGTTGCTTAGGCCTCACCATAGTCCTGGGCACATATATTGGTGCCCGCTGCATAGGCCTCAGAGGGAGTAGTCCTGGGCACATCCTCTGTTAGAGCTGCTGCAGAAGAATAGGACCTCGTCATATATTTAGGATCCATGACGGGTACTCTGTACTCCTCCTCTTCATAGGCTGTGTTAAGCAGCCTCATCGGCCTGATTCCGTGGGGATCTGCGTCCCAGTCGTCCCAAGGGAAGTACGTGAAAGGAATTAGGTCTTGTTACTGCTGCAGCCCATTCACCCAGACTTTATGAATAAACTGAAGAACTTTACTTGCAGATTTTATGCAACAGTCTTTATACAAAAACTGTTTCTTTAGAGGTAACCAGGATACAGGTTCCTCACAGGCTTTGCTGGGACTAGAAGCAATGAGCTTTGATGCAGGCCACTGTGCTACTAATTATAATATTTTAGCTGGTAGTAGTCACACAGGATTTGATAGGTTGAGCTTGGTAACTGACGGTTTAGTGGCTGCAGATTCTTAGGCTTTGGCCTAGATGAATTGAGATTTCTGCTGAGATGTTTGTGCTGCTTGATAATCCGGAACTAAGAGAGAGAATTTATATGATAAGGGGCTGGACTAAGCTCATTGGTCAGCAAACCTGTAAGTCCGGAACCCAGTGAACTCTGGGTACATCACATGACCCTGGAAGGACAATTGTACAACCATTATTATAGTCACATGACCTGCTAAGGTCCTATACAGTTATATTTCCTATACATTTATATTATCTATATATATGAAACAATATACATAACTTATATGAGGTGACCAGGGGTAAGCCCTGCAGGAGAGCCCTATGGGAATGAAGGGACTTTGGCTGAGGGGACTTGAGACAGGGACAGGACCAGGTCCTGTACCGGGACACCACATATGACCCTCAAAGAAAGGATACACCTGATCAAATCGTACCTGCTCCCCTTGTTTATCTATCTGGGCAGTGTATGTATCTTGCCAGAGGCTTACTACACTAGGGTCTACAGCCTGTTTTTCCAACTGTTATGGGGGAACAGGATGAACCTAGTCAAGAGGGAGGTTACGTACCGCACGAGGAGACTAGGGGGTTTATCTATGGTAAAGCTAACATCTCAAACCTCTGGTCAGAGAGGGCTCCTCCGTGGGTACTCTCCTGCAGGGAGTGGTTTCGGCCTTTCTTCCAGGAATGGGAGACAGGAGGACAAGTGAAGGACCTCCGTACGCCCCATGGATATCTTCCGGCTTACGCTACCCCGACTCTGAAGGCGATACGTCGGTGGGGTCTGGGAGTGTGGGAGATCAGGACCCAGTCAAGGCAGTTCCTTGACAAACGGGTTCTGTTGACCCACTTCCAGAAGCCTCTGGCGCTCAGGGACTGCCCAGGTCGGGATCTGAGGGTGGGGTTGTATCTTTTAAACATGAAAAGGATCCCCCAGAAGTTTTGGGACTTGGCCTGGCGCTGCTTTCAGGGGAAGCTATATGTGAGGGACAATTTGAAGTGTAGGAGATCTGATGACCGGGACTGTCCCCGAGAAGAGTGCGGGGACATGCTGGAAAGCATGGACCACTTCCTGCTTCATTGTCCCTTTAATATAGGGGTCTACAAACGGGTGGGCGCTTCCATCGGCTGGAGTCAACTTGCCGGCCTTGCCTATCCGGAGTGGGCTTATGGGGCATTCAGGACCCTGGGTGGCCGTGATCGGGGCACTTTATTTTTAGTCAGTTTAGTGGTTAGGTACTACACGTGGAATGCACGGTGTTTAGTGTCGACCCAACAGAAAGTCCTCTCCGAGGTGGAGGTCTGTAGGAACATCACCGGTGACCTCGGGAAGATCAGGTCTTTGGAGTATGGCAGTCTTGGTACCAGTAGGGCTTCTCTCCTGTGGAGAGGGTTTTCTTTTGATGTGCCCTAGGTACTAGGCCCTTAAGGTGAAGTACCTTATTTTGGCCAGGGATAGTGTATATATGTTAGGGTGAGTATAGGGTCAGTTTCATGAAGGGATAGTGATAGGGTTAGAGGTTGATAGGGAAAGGTATTTAAATTAAATGTTGTCAGTATTGCCATCCTTCTTCCTGGTGGGGCGCTATGCATGTCACCGTAGCCTTTTGTTTGGTTTTCTGTGGATAGATTGTAAAGGGCTTGCAGGCAACCAAACTTGGGCCATGTGGTTTTTTGGTGAAGTGCATTGTTGATATTGTTCTGTTGTAGAGTGTATGTATATATTGTTTTATTTTTAATTAGGTAGAAAGGGGTGTAGTTTAGGTTGGGTGGGGGTTTTAGGGGGTGATGGTGTGTACCCTGGTTTGAGTCCTTGGAGCAGAGAGGGACTCCAGGACTGGACTCTTTCCAATGGGTATATCCAGTGGGTGTCTGGTATGGGTCAGTTATAGACAAAAAGTGGACAAATCTATGGACTCTGACCCATGTCCAGAGGGAGCGGTGGGTGATGGGATTTTTTTGTATAGATTGTTATTCTGTGTTATTCTGTTATTATGTATATGTTGTATGTTCCTATGTATAAGTATTTTTGTTTAAGTATTTTGTATAATGTTATAGTTCTTTTGGGAGAAAGGCAGTCGGACCAGTTTTCAGTTAAACTTTCAGTACGGCAATTTGCCATATTTTTCGTTAGTTATTTAAAAGGAAAAACAAATCCTTTATCCAAGTTGGATTAACTTTAGCTACGGCAGTTAGCCATATTTTTCTTTTGTTCTTAGAAAAAATGCAATAAAATTTTTGAGGTTATGTTTCTTAGTTTTGTTACTTTTTTGATTATGGCGAGGAAAGCTTTATTTATGTTCATAAGGATTGTGTGTGTGTATTAGACATTATAGGTAGTTTATTATTTGTTAGTTAATCTGGGCTGGCCGGTTAGGAAAGTTTGGGTTGTTATTTTGAAATGGAAAGTTTGTATTTATGTTCAATTTTGCTCATTTTTGTTAGTCAATTGGACGTTTTTGTGTTCTGTAAGGTTTTCTCATTTTATAATAAAAGTTTCAGTATGAGATAGGCTGTGATTGGCTGAGGCTGCGCACACTCCCCCTCAGCTCTCTGAACTCTACTGTACACTTTATACACTGTGCTGTGAGATAGGTTGTGATTGGCTGAGGCTGCACACACTCCCCCTCAGCTCTCTGAACTCAACTGTACACTTTATACACTGTGCTGTGAGATAAGCTGTGATTGGCTGAGGCTGCGCACACTCCCCCTCAGCTCTCTGAACTCTACTGTACACTTTATACACTGTGCTGTGAGATAGGTTGTGATTGGCTGAGGCTGCACACACTCCCCCTCAGCTCTCTGAACTCAACTGTACACTTTATACACTGTGCTGTGAGTCAGGCTGTGATTGGCTGAGGCCACCCCCCCCCCCCCCCCCCCTCAGCTCTACTGAACTCTACTGTACACTCCATATACTGTGCTGAGCTGTGAGATAGGCTGTGATTGGCTGAGGCTGCACACACTCCCCCTCAGCTCTCTGAACTCTACTGTACACTTTATACACTGAGCTGTGAGATAGGCTGTGATTGGCTGAGGCTGCGCACACTCCCCCTCAGCTCTCTGAACTCTACTGTACACTCCATACACTGAGCTGTGAGATAAAATAAAAAAAAGAGAAAAGGACCGGGGAATGGCGCCTCGTGTATTACCCTTTAAAACACGAACAGCAGGTATAAATGTGGGGAACCCACGGCACTTATAGGTGGCTGCTCACCAGATATTAATAGAAGTAGCGCATATCACCCCGTATTGGGGTACTCACTGATTTCCAGGGGGGCTGCAAGCCGGAGGTCACAGGCACATAAGTCCTGACGTAGTCATCAATAGGATAATGGAAAAAAAACCTCATTCGTCCAGGCGCTGCCGGTGTGGTCATCAGGTGGTGCACAGAATAGTGCAATGTATACCTTGAGATATCGTATACACGATAATTTATGTTAAAATAATAAACAGACAGATTACGCGTTTCGAGGGTGACTCCCCTCTTCTTCAGATCAGGTGTGCTGTCATACAACAAACAGGTAAGTATTTATGTGAAAAAAGGGCGCCAAAACCCTTGAGGGGGCGTGGCCAGGAAGTAGGATGTAACCAGGAACAATAAAATTTAACAGGTAGAAAAAGGTAGGAGATGTAAGAGTTAAAACAATGTTTGGTAACGTGTTCTATGTCAGGCTAAAATAGTAGCAAAATAGAGTGAAACAATACTAAAATTTCAACTTGGGAAGGAGTTGTAGTGTCTCCGTGTGTAAGTGAGGCAGACTAATGCGCCCGCGCCAGTGTTACTAGGGACGTGTTACTAAGGTAAGCGTTCGGCTTTGTCAGGCTGCGCGAGGCAAAGTACAAGTGCGCATGCGATAGACTGGTGAATGCGCAAGCGCCTATGTTACTAAGGACGCGTTGCTAGGGTAAGCGATCGGCTTTGCGGAGACAAGGGAAGTGGTTATATATGACCTAGCTGCGATACGGAGGACCGGGCAGGGTATGTGTACCACCGCTGTATAGCGGAGAGCCGGGATACAAAAGGGGTGCCATGTAAACCGCACATTTTATTAAGGGTAACCCCTATGAGTGCGCCAATGAATCTGTCAGATATGTGTAGCTGGTGCATAAAGACAAAAGTGCAGATGTAGATAGGAGAGGGAGCACAGTAGAGCGTGACTATCAAGTATTAAAGAGGCCAACTGCATAAATAAATATTAGCACTGGTATAGTGCGTATAAAGAGCATAATATACTGATAAAGTGCATAGACTATAAAATAGTGCACATGGAGTGTGTAAACATAGTACATAAAATCATGTATATACATATAAAAGGATGATATAAAAGGGCAATTCATTATACATTATATATAAATGGAGGGCAATACATATGATTAAATCAATGGCAAGGCTGCAAATAAACTGGTAAAAAATTATATATATCTATAAATATATACACATATATAAAAATATATATAAATATATAGATAACAGTAAAAATAACAGTAAAAGGACCACGGGGGGGACTAGAAATTGCATTCAATCATCTCGTTAAGTCCTGTAGGCGTAAGAGTTTTTAGTTTATATATCCAATAGTTTTCCCTCTTACGCAATATGGCGAATCTTTGAGGGTCGTCCTTGGGTATCATTTCTATTGGAATTAAACGAATACATCCAAAATCCTGTTTATGAAGTTCTGTAAGGTGCCTGGAAACACTGTGCAAAAGGAAACCATTGTTTGTATTGCTCCTATGTTTATTAATGCTTTCCCGGAGGCTTCTGGTGGTGCGACCCACATACTGGAGCCCACACGGGCATTCCAGTAGATAAATAGTTGTTACGCCTAGCGCTCCGGGTCCCCGCTCCTCCCCGGAGCGCTCACGGCGTCTTTCTCCCTGCAGCGCCCCGGTCAGTCCCGCTGACCGGGAGCGCTGCACTGTCTTGGCCGTTGGGGATGCGATTCGCACAGCGGGACGCGCCCGCTCGCGAATCGCATCCCAGGTCACTTACCCGTCCCGGTCCCCTGCTGTCATGTGCTGGCGCGCGCGGCTCCGCTCTCTAGGGCGCGCGCGCGCCAGCTCTCTGAGACTTAAAGGGCCAGTGCACCAATGATTGGTGCCTGGCCCAATTAGCCTAATTGGCTTCCACCTGGTCCCTGCCTTTATCTGACCTCCTCCCATGCACTCCTTGGCCGGATCTTGTTGCCTTGTGCCAGTGAAAGCGTTTAGTGTGTCCAAAGCCTGTGTACCTGAACTTCTGCTACCCATCCTGACTACGAACCTTGCCGCCTGCCCCCGACCTTCTGCTACG
This sequence comes from Hyla sarda, assembly GCF_029499605.1. Lineage (NCBI taxonomy): Eukaryota > Metazoa > Chordata > Amphibia > Anura > Hylidae > Hyla > Hyla sarda. The sequence continues at coordinate 145,045,363 of NC_079198.1, read as the reverse complement.
TCTGACCTTGCCTCTGCCTAGTCCTTCTGTCCCACGTCTTCTCAGCAGTCAGAGAGGTGAGCCGTTGCTAGTGGATACGACCTGGTTGCTACTGCCGCAGCAAGACCATCCCGCTTTGCGGCGGGCTCTGGTGAAAACCAGTAGCCTCTTAGAACCGGTCCACTAGCACGGTCCACGCCAATCCCTCGCTGACACAGAGGATCCACTACCTGGAAGCCGAATCGTGACAATAGTGTATTTTGAGGCACAATTTATGTGGGATTTAATCTCAAAGGATTCCCCCGTCTTATTTGAAGGGAAAGACTTGCATTTGTTTACAATATTTGCACAACATTTGCATCTTGTAGAGGAGCATTTGTATGACCCAATTGAAGACAGAAACGTTGGCTTGCTGGTTTTATGGGAGCGCAACCTACTAGGTGCGATAATGTTACGAAGGGTCCGCCCTCTTCGAAATGTGACTGCAGGTTTGGGTGGGAGAATGTCTCGTAGATAGGGGTCTTTTAAAAGGATAGCCCAATGCTTATGTAGGATTTCCTAATTAGCTTGTTTTCTTTAGTGAAGGTGGTAATAAAATTTAGAGTCCACTTGTCACATGTATCATCCTTGATAGATTTTTTGTTGTTGTTTTCCAGACATTCCTGTTGTGATAGTTTGTCTGCCATCTGAAATGCAGAGTCTATTAATATTTTCGGGTATTTTTTTTGCTTTGAATCTTGCTCTGTTCGCAGAAAAAGAGTTGCTGTTAATTTGGGCTAAAAAATTTTTTTAAATATCATGAGGGCCTTGCCAAATAAAAAATATATCATCAAAAAAGCGTTTGTAAAAGCGACAATGTTGAAACAAAATATGTGGATAAATAAATTGTTCTTCAAAAAGACCAACAAAAAGATTCGCAAAACTTGGTGCTACTTTAGAGCCCATAGCGGTCCCTGTATGCTGAGAGTAGATTCTTCCTTGAAATTCAAAATAATTGTGCGTGAGTATATATCTCAAACCTTTTAGAATGAAATCACGCTGTTCTTGAGGCATATTAGGATCATTTTGTAAAAAAGATGCAACAGCTTTCATGCCTTGTTCATGATTAATCACAGTGTAAAGAGAAGTGACGTCCATTGTGACTAAAAAACATTCTGGGGACCAATCAGCTTTTATAATCGAATTAATAAAATCTATTGTGTCTTTAAGATGGGATTTTAAATTTAAAACATATTTCTGAAGCATAATGTCTAGATAATGAGAGAGATTGGCTGATACCAAATTAATGCCAGAAACGATAGGCCGTCCTGGGGGGTTTGTGGGGTTTTTGTGAATCTTTGGTAGGTAATAAAAGATAGGTAGAGAGGGTTCCGTTACTGTTATATAGTCATGTTCTTTTTTACTCAGAACACCTTCCCTTAATCCTTCAGCTGTTAAAGTTTTTAATTCTTGTACATATTTGGTAGTTGGATTAAAAGATAGCATCCAGTTCTCTTTTGGTATAGAAAAGATGGAAGAAAAAAACAGGGATATGCGCCCCTAGTGAAGGATGTTTATAGGTGAGATGAAAACAGGTTAAGTTGTAACACTCACCTATTTTCGTTGTGCTGAGAGCACAACATCTGTGATAGCCTTAGGTGATGTCTCAGGTCTGCAGCCACGGTCCTCTGGAGCAAAGGTGATGTCCCAGCAGTGTAAGTAACAAAAAAAGCAAAGTTGGGCCGTTGGTGGCGCTGGTCCTGATGTAAAGAAAGCTCTGTAGACCCTTCTCAGTGTCTAAACGTGGTTTTATTAGCACAGAAAGCAACACGTTTCTGGTCCGAACTGGACCCTTCGTCTGGCATTGTGCATCTGCACACTTTACATCAGGACCAGCGCCACCAACGGCCCAACTTTGCTTTTTTTGTTAGTTCTCTTTTGGTGAGATTGTTGTTATATTTAAGTTTTGATTTGGTAAGGGTTTCCAGATCATCTGAGACTAGACTGGAGAAAGTGTCAATAAAATTGCCTTTAGAATGCAAGGGATAAAAATTGGATTTTGGTTTAAGATCCGTATGTATTGCAGGTGGATTCAGTGGTTTCAGTTCGTCCCGCAATGCATTTTGTTTTCCCCCATCCAAATCTTTCATGTTAAAGAATCTTTTGACAGTAAGTTTTTTTCTGTATTTGTTTAGATCCAAAAAGAGTTCAAAGCTGTCGGCAGTGTTTGTAGGACAGAACGAAAGGCCTCTCTGTAATAGATTACTTTCTATGTCACTTAAGACGTAAGACTAGATGTTAAAGATTCTTATGGTATCTAAACCGTTGGATTTTGGTTTCTTCTCTTTCCTCTCCCTTCTCTGTCCTCCCCTACATCCTCTTCTCCTCGGTTTTTCTCTTTGTGCTCAGGGAAGGCGCAATATGTATTTGTTCCACTGTTGGTGATTCCAAAAGAGGAGGGAGTGCGGGTTGTTTGATTAAGTTGGTTGGAAGTTCTAAAAAAGTCGTGGCGTTGTGTAGGGTGAATTGATCTAAATTGGGACAATCTCCTAATGTTGGTATGGCGGAGACATTTGTATTATGTCCTACGGGTGTAAAAAAACAGTTGATCTGATGTGAATTCTCCTGTAGTAGCTGGAGATTCCACATGCACAGTGAGGAGGGAGTCGTCAAATGAAGACTGAGAAGAAGAACTGAACCGCGCAGGAGGTAGGGGATTCGTGGGAGACGTACGTGTAGCAAGTTGCTGAATAAATTCTACCAATTCTTGAGGTGGGATTGTGGAGACTGCCGCAGACGAGGTTTGGGTGTGAAGAACCACATTGGAATTTTCTTATTATTGTTAATATTTGATATAGAAGATTTTTGGGACATTGTTTTATGGTTAAATGGAGCAGACTGTTTCGTGAAGGATCTAGAAATATAGGATGAAGGTGGATTAATTAGGCGCGAGTTATCAGATGGTTGTGTATGTATGGTCCGAGAGATGGGGTTATTGACTAGGGTAATAGAATCAGATGGATTTGGCCTCACAGATTTGGGTGCAAGGGTATGAGTGGAAACTGAATGGATGTTTTTGGAATGGTGTTTGGATTTTTGTATTGGAGTGTGACCAGATGATGGTTGGATATTTTTATGATCATGAGATTTATGATTAGAGGCTCTGAAAGTCCCAGATCTATCTTTGTGATGGTAATGTCCACGCGGTGTTCTCTTTTGTGCAAAGTTATTGCATCCAGGGGAATTGTTATTGGTATTGGGTTTTGAGTATTAAAGTTATGAGTGTTTTTCTTTTTCAGCCAATATTTGATATTATTGGTCTGATAATCTTGTCCATCTCTTTTCAATTTATTTGTTTTTTTCTGCATGATATCTTGTTCAATTTTTGAGTTTTTGTTCTGTGGGTAGACAACCATTCATCATATTCTGCCAGATGTTGAAATTTTGAAAGAGCCAAGATACTTGCGTCAATTTTATCTGAAACAGTATCTACTATAGTATTCCTCTTATTTAAAAGAAGTTTTAGCAGAGTAGAAGAGCAAAAATCAAGAGCTTTTTCCCAATCATTGAAAAAAGACAGGTCGTCCATGAAGGAGGCTATAGGTCTTAAAGGGGTATTCCAGGCCAAAACTTTTTTTTATATATCAACTGGCTCCAGAAAGTTAAACAGATTTGTAAATTACTTCTATTAAAAAATCTTAATCCTTCCAATAGTTATTAGCTTCTGAAGTTGAGTTGTTGTTTTCTGTCTAACTGCTCTCTGATGACTCACGTCCCGGGAGCTGTGCAGTTCCTATGGGGATATTCTCCCATCATGCACAGCTCCCGGGACGTGACATCCTCATTGAGCAGTTAGACAGAAAACTTCAGAAGCTAATAACTATTGGAAGGATTAAGATTTTTTAATAGAAGTAATTTACAAATCTGTTTAACTTTCCGGAGCCAGTTGATATATATAAAAAAAGGTTTTGCCTGGAATACCCCTTTAATCTCAGGCCCCTGGGGACCATTTTTTCTGCTAAATAAATTTTCAGAAAAGAACTATCAAGTTGTTGTTGTATTTCTTCTGCGAATAATTTATCAAGTTCAAAGAACAAATTTTTCATTTTTTCAAAGTCACTTAAAGTTACAGTACCTGAAGAGGTGTTATCAGACACATCATTCGTAATTGTTTTAGGAAAAGAGGAAATTGCAGTATCAAACATCATGGATCTTTTGTTGAGCCTTGTATTCTTCAGATCCATGGTGGCAAAGGTCAAAGGGATATCACCAGTCGCCTCGGTCATGGCACGTTACTATAGAAACGGCCTTTAAAGCTAAAATGGAAAAAAAAAGAAAAGGACCGGGGAACGGCGCCTCGTGTATTACCCTTTAAAACACGAACAGCAGGTATAAATGTGGGGAACCCACGGTACTAATAGGTGGCTGCTCACCAGATATTAATAGAAGTAGCGCATATCACCCCTTATTGGGGTACTCACTGATGTCCAGGGGGGCTGCAAGCCGGAGGTCACAGGCACATAAGTCCTGACGTAGTCATCAATAGGATAATGGAAAAAAAACTCATTCGTCCAGGCGCTGCCGGTGTGGTCCTCAGGGGGTGCACAGAATAATGCACTGTATACCTTAAGATATTGTATACACGATAATTTATTTTAAAATAATAAACTTTAACAGCTGAAGGATTAAGGGAAGGTGTTCTGAGTAAAAAAGAACATGACTATATAACAGTAACGGAACCCTCTCTACCTATCTTTTATTACCTACCAAAGGTTCACAAGAACCCCACAAACCCCCCAGGACGGCCTATCGTTTCTGGCATTAATTTGGTATCAGCCAATCTCTCTCATTATCTAGACATTATGCTTCAGAAATATGTTTTAAATTCCCATCTTAAAGACACAATAGATTTTATTAATTCGATTTTAAAAGCTGATTGGTCCCCAGATTGTTTTTTAGTCACAATGGACGTCACTTCTCTTTACACTGTGATTAATCATGAACAAGGCATAAAAGCTGTTGCATCTTTTTTACAAAATGATCCCAATATGCCTCAAGAACAGGGTGATTTCATTCTAAAAGGTTTGAGATATATACTCACGCACAATTATTTCGAATTTCGAGGAAAAATCTACTCTCAGCATACAGGGACCGCTACGGGCTCTAAAGTAGCACCAAGTTTTGCCAACCTTTTTGTTGGTCTTTTTGAAGAACAATTTATTTATCCACATATTTTGTTTCAACATTGTCGCTTTTACAAGCGCTTTATTGATGATATATTTTTTATCTGGCAAGGCCCTCAGGATATTTTTAAAAAAAATTTAGCCCAAATTTACAGCAACTCTATTTGCCTTAACTTCACACATACTATTTATACCAATAACGCTGAATTTTTAGACGTGATTGTTTTTATTGATGAAAAGGGCTCTCTTAACACCAAGACTTATTTTAAAAAGGTGGATAGCAATAGCTATTTGAACTTTCTAGTGCCCATTATAAAAAAATGGCTGACAAATGTGCCATTCGGAAAATTCAAACGCATCCGACGAAATTGCACTACGTCTGGAGATTTCTGCGAACAGAGCTAGAATCTAAAATCAAGATTTAAAGCAAAAAAATACCCGAAAATATTAATAGACTCTGCATTTCAGATGGCAGACAAACTATCCCAACAGGAATGTCTGGAAAACAACAACAAAAAATCTATCAAGGATGATACATGTGACAAGTGGACTCTAAATTTTATTACCACCTTCACTAAAGAAAACAAACTAATTAAGGAAATCCTACATAAGCATTGGGCTATCCTTTTAAAAGACCCCTATCTACGAGACATTCTCCCACCCAAACCTGCAGTCACATTTCGAAGAGGGCGGACCCTTCGTAACATTATCGCACCTAGTAGGTTGCGCTCCCATAAAACCAGCAAGCCAACGTTTCTGTCTTCAATTGGGTCATACAAATGCTCCTCTACAAGATGCAAATGTTGTGCAAATATTGTAAACAAATGCAAGTCTTTCTCTTCAAATAAGACGGGGGAATCCTTTGAGATTAAATCCCACATAAATTGTGCCTCCCAATACACTATTTATCTACTGGAATGCCCGTGTGGGCTCCAGTATGTGGGTCGCACCACCAGAAGCCTCCGGGAAAGCATTAATAAACATAGGAGCAATACAAACAATGGTTTCCTTTTGCACAGTGTTTCCAGGCACCTTACGGAACTTCATAAACAGGATTTTGGATGTATTCGTTTCATTCCAATAGAAATGATACCCAAGGACGACCCTCAAAGATTCGCCATACTGCGTAAGAGGGAAAACTATTGGATATATAAACTAAAAACTCTTACGCCTACAGGACTTAACGAGATGACTGAATGCAATTTCTAGTCCCCCCCCCCCCCCCCCGTGGTCCTTTTACTGTTATTTTTACTGTTATCTATATATTTATATATATTTGTATATATGTGTATATATTTATAGATATATATAATAAAATACCAGTTTATTTGCAGCCTTGCCATTGATTTAATCATATGTATTGCCCTCCATTTATATATAATGTATAATGAATTGCCCTTTTATATCATCCTTTTATATGTATATACATGATTTTATGTACTATGTTTACACACTCCATGTGCACTATTTTATAGTCTATGCACTTTATCAGTATATTATGCTCTTTATACGCACTATACCAGTGCTAATATTTATTTATGCAGTTGGCCTCTTTAATACTTGATAGTCACGCTCTACTGTGCTCCCTCTCCTATCTACATCTGCACTTTTGTCTTTATGCACCAGCTACACATATCTGACAGATTCATTGGCGCACTCATAGGGGTTACCCTTAATAAAATGTGCGGTTTACATGGCACCCCTTTTGTATCCCGGCTCTCCGCTATACAGCGGTGGTACACATACCCTGCCCGGTCCTCCGTATCGCAGCTAGGTCATATATAACCACTTCCCTTGTCTCCGCAAAGCCGATCGCTTACCCTAGCAACGCGTCCTTAGTAACATAGGCGCTTGCGCATTCACCAGTCTATCGCATGCGCACTTGTACTTTGCCTCGCGCGGCCTGACAAAGCCGAACGCTTACCTTAGTAACACGTCCCTAGTAACACTGGCGCGTGCGCATTAGTCTGCCTCACTTACACACGGAGACACTACAACTCCTTCCCAAGTTGAAATTTTAGTATTGTTTCACTCTATTTTGCTACTATTTTAGCCTGACATAGAACACGTTACCAAACATTGTTTTAACTCTTACATCTCCTACCTTTTTCTATCTGTTTATTTTCTTGTTCCTGGTTACATCCTACTTCCTGGCCACGCCCCCTCAAGGGTTTTGGCGCCCTTTTTTCACATAAATACTTACCTGTTTGTTGTATGACAGCACACCTGATCTGAAGAAGAGGGGAGTCACCCTTGAAACGCGTAATCTGTCTGTTTATTATTTTAACATAAATTATCGTGTATACGATATCTCAAGGTATACATTGCACTATTCTGTGCACCACCTGATGACCACACCGGCAGCGCCTGGACGAATGAGGTTTTTTTACATTATCCTATTGATAAGCTGTGAGATAGGCTGTGATTGGCTGAGGCCGCACACACTCCCCCTCAGCTCTCTGAACTCTACTGTACACTCTATACACTGAGCTGTGAGATAGGCTGTGATTGGCTGAGGCCGCACACACTCCCCCTCAGCTCTCTGAACTCTACTGTACACTCCATACACTGTGCTGAGCTGTGAGATAGGCTGTGATTGGCTGAGGCCGCACACACTCCCCCTCAGCTCTCTGAACTCTACTGTACACTCCATACACTGTGCTGAGCTGTGAGATAGGCTGTGATTGGCTGAGGCCGCACACACTCCCCCTCAGCTCTCTGAACTCTACTGTACACTCCATACACTGTGCTGAGCTGTGAGATAGGCTGTGTGTCACGGTTCGGCAGGCTGGAGGTGGATCCTCTGTGTCAGAGAGGGTTTGGCGTGGACCGTGTCGGTGGACCGGTTCTAAGTAGCTACTGGTTTTCACCAGAGCCCGCCGCAAAGCGGGATGGTCTTGCAGCGGCGGTAGCAACCAGGTCGTATCCACCGGCAACGGCTCAACCTCTCTGACTGCTGAGATAGGCGCGGTACAAGGGAGTAGACAGAAGCAAGGTCGGACGTAGCAGAAGGTCAGGGCAGGCAGCAAGGATCGTAGTCAGGGGCAACGGCAGGAGGTCTGGAACACAGGCTAGGAACACACAAGGGAACGCTTTCACTGGCACAATGGCAACAAGATCCGGCGAGGGAGTGCAGGGGAAGTGAGGTATAAATAGGGAGTGCACAGGTGGAAACTAATCAAGCTAATTGGACCAGGCACCAATCATTGGTGCACTGGCCCCTTAAGTCTCAGAGAGCTGGCGCGCGCGCGCCCTAGAGAGCGGAGCCGCGCGCGCCAGCACATGACAGCAGGGGACCGGGACGGGTAAGTGACTTGGGATGCGATTCGCGAGCGGGCGCGTCCCGCTGTGCGAATCGCATCCCCAACGGCCATGACAGTGCAGCGCTCCCGGTCAGTGGGACTGACCGGGGCGCTGCAGGGAGAGAGACGCCGTGAGCGCTCCGGGGAGGAGCGGGGACCCGGAGCGCTCGGCGTAACAGTACCCCCCCCCTTGGGTCTCCCCCTCTTTTTGGGACCTGAAAATTCTTTAATCCGGAAGACGTCTGAGGACCCGGAGACCGGAGTAGCTTCCTCCAGGTATTCAACTTCAAAGGGTCCAAGGTAACGTGGTCCCAGATAAAAACTGGGGACATGGAAGCGGATATACTTGGCGGAGAGCCACGCAAAAACAGGAGGAGCTCTTCTCTTTTTTCCGGCAAGTTTCTTCACCCGGGATGAGGCTAGTATGAGGAATTTTAGAGTCTTTTTCCAGACGGTGGCGAAGCCTCGGGAAACCTCATCAACAGCGGGCACACAAGAAGGCGTGGGGAGGGAGGGAAGAGGGTCAAGCTTGGCACGGGGCAGAGTGTTAACAGGACGGGGGCTGAGAGGAGGAGACACAGCATAGTCCAGATAGGCCTTGGGGAGACCAGGTAAAGGAGGAGACACAGAGGTTTGACTGACGGGAGTGGGAGCAGACGTAAGGCATTTTCTTTGGCAAGAAGCACCCCAGCTCATGATCTCCCCGGTGGTCCAGACAAGGGTAGAGGAGTGGCGTTGGAGCCATGGCAGACCGAGGAGGAGTTCAGAGGAGCATTTGGGCAAAACAAAAAGTTCCATGCTCAAGAGCAGGGGTTCTGTGCGGTAACGCACAGTGCAGTGTAGAAGTAAATCTTCTTTCTTCCTGCGGCGAGTCCTCTCTTCAGGGGTCAGGCGAGACCGATCCACTTGCATAGCCTCCTCGGCGGGAGGCACAGGGGTGGATTGCAAAGGATACTGTGAGAGAGGTGCTCCGAGCGGTGTGGCACATGGCAGGGCCTTCCCAGGCAGGAGACCACGGCAGAGTCTAGAGTCCCCATCAAATTTGTCCGGCAGGGACAAGCAGGGGTTAGGAGCGGCCTGTCGCTGCGGAGGAGTTGCAGGAGCCGGCGGAGGAGATGGTTGTTGCTGTTGCAGCTGCTGTGTCTGAGACTGAAGTTGCTGAATCTGCGGCAGCAGCTGCTGTATCTGTGACTGAAGTTGCTGTGTCACGGTGGTCAAGTATGCCAGCTGGTGATTTCGTTGGGTGATCATTAGGGATTGCTGGGCAATCACCGTGGAAATGTCGGCAAGACTTGACAGCGGCACCTCAGCGGAATCCATGGCCGGATCTACTGTCACGGTTCGGCAGGCTGGAGGTGGATCCTCTGTGTCAGAGAGGGTTTGGCGTGCACCGTGTCGGTGGACCGGTTCTAAGTAGCTACTGGTTTTCACCAGAGCCCGCCGCAAAGCGGGATGGTCTTGCAGCGGCGGTAGCAACCAGGTCGTATCCACCGGCAACGGCTCAACCTCTCTGACTGCTGAGATAGGCGCGGTACAAGGGAGTAGACAAGAGCAAGGTCGGACGTAGCAGAAGGTCGGGGCAGGCAGCAAGGATCGTAGTCAGGGGCAACGGCAGGAGGTCTGGAACACAGGCTAGGAACACACAAGGAAACGCTTTCACTGGCACAATGGCAACAAGATCCGGCGAGGGAGTGAAGGGGAAGTGAGGTATAAGTAGGGAGTGCACAGGTGGAAACTAATCAAGCTAATTGGACCAGGCACCAATCATTGGTGCACTGGCCCTTTAAGTCTCAGAGAGCTGGCGCGCGCGCGCCCTAGAGAGCGGAGCCGCGCGCGCCAGCACATGACAGCAGGGGACCGGGACGGGTAAGTGACTTGGGATGCGATTCGCGAGCGGGCGCGTCCCGCTGTGCGAATCGCATCCCCAACGGCCATGTCAGTGCAGCGCTCCCGGTCAGCGGGACTGACTGGGGCGCTGCAGGGAGAGAGACGCCGTGAGCGCTCCGGGGAGGAGCGGGGACCCGGAGCGCTCGGCGTAACACTGTGATTGGCTGAGGCTGCACCCCCCCCCCCCCTCAGCTCTCTGAACTCTACTGTACACTCCATACACTGTGCTGAGAGATAGGCTGTGATTGGCTGAGGCTGCACCCCCCCCCCCCCCCCTCAGCTCTCTGAACTCTACTGTACACTCCATACACTGTGCTGAGCTGTGAGATAGGCTGTGATTGGCTGAGGCTGCACACACCCCCCCCCCCCCCCCTCAGCTCTCTGAACTCTACTGTACACTCCATACACTGTGCAGAGCTGAGGTCCCACCTGCATTTCCTACTGCAGGAGACAATCTGTAAGCAGAACTAGAAGGATATATGGTTATGTCCCATTTTATTGTTGTTGAATGTAAACAGTGGGAAACGTTCCAACAATACAGGATATTATGAGCGGAGGTGAAAACAATAGAGAAACGCGAGGAAACCGGATGGAGGAAACATGGTTAATAGAAGTAGAAAGTGCCTTACGGGGGACGGTGCAGCCTGTGTATATACTGTATATCAGTCATGTGATGGTGCAGTCCTGTGTATACTGTATATCAGTCATGTGATGGTGCAGTCCTGTATATACTGTATATCAGTCATGTGATGGTGCAGTCCTGTATATACTGTATATCAGTCATGTGATGGTGCAGCCTGTGTATATACTGTATATCAGTCATGTGATGGTGCAGTCCTGTATATATACTGTATATCAGTCATGTGATGGTGCAGTCCTGTATATACTGTATATCAGTCATGTGATGGTGCGGTCCTGTGTATATACTGTATATCAGTCATGTGATGGTGCAGTCCTGTGTATACTGTATATCAGTCATGTGATGGTGCAGTCCTGTATATACTGTATATCAGTCATGTGATGGTGCAGTCCTGTATATACTGTATATCAGTCATGTGATGGTGCAGCCTGTGTATATACTGTATATCAGTCATGTGATGGTGCAGTCCTGTATATATACTGTATATCAGTCATGTGATGGTGCAGTCCTGTATATACTGTATATCAGTCATGTGATGGTGCAGTCCTGTATATACTGTATATCAGTCATGTGACGGTGCAGTCCTGTATATATACTGTATATCAGTCATGTGATGGTGCAGTCCTGTATATACTGTATATCAGTCATGTGATGGTGCGGTCCTGTGTATATACTGTATATCAGTCATGTGATGGTGCAGTCCTGTATATACTGTATATCAGTCATGTGATGGTGCAGTCCTGTGTATATACTGTATATCAGTCATGTGATGGTGCAGTCCTGTATATACTGTATATCAGTCATGTGATGGTGCAGTCCTGTATATACTGTATATCAGTCATGTGATGGTGCGGTCCTGTGTATATACTGTATATCAGTCATGTGACGGTGCAGTCCTGTGTATATACTGTATATCAGTCATGTGATGGTGCAGTCCTGTGTATATACTGTATATCAGTCATGTGATGGTGCAGTCCTGTGTATATACTGTATATCAGTCATGTGATAGTGCAGCCTGTGTATATACTGTATATCAGTCATGTGATGGTGCAGTCCTGTATATATACTGTATATCAGTCATGTGACGGTGCAGTCCTGTGTATATACTGTATATCAGTCATGTGACGGTGCGGTCCTGTGTATATACTGTATATCAGTCACGTGATGGTGCAGTCCTGTGTATATACTGTATATCAGTCATGTGATGGTGCAGTCCTGTGTATATACTGTATATCAGTCATGTGATGGTGCAGTCCTGTGTATATACTGTATATCAGTCATGTGATGGTGCAGTCCTGTATATACTGTATATCAGTCATGTGATGGTGCAGTCCTGTATATACTGTATATCAGTCATGTGATGGTGCAGTCCTGTATATATACTGTATATCAGTCATGTGATGGTGCAGTCCTGTATATACTGTATATCAGTCATGTGATGGTGCAGTCCTGTATATACTGTATATCAGTCATGTGATGGTGCAGTCCTGTATATACTGTATATCAGTCATGTGATGGTGCAGTCCTGTATATACTGTATATCAGTCATGTGATGGTGCAGTCCTGTATATATACTGTATATCAGTCATGTGATGGTGCAGTCCTGTATATACTGTATATCAGTCATGTGATGGTGCAGTCCTGTATATATACTGTATATCAGTCATGTGATGGTGCAGTCCTGTATATATACTGTATATCAGTCATGTGATGGTGCAGTCCTGTATATATACTGTATATCAGTCATGTGATGGTGCGGTCCTGTATATATACTGTATATCAGTCATGTGATGGTGCAGTCCTGTATATACTGTATATCAGTCATGTGATGGTGCAGTCCTGTATATACTGTATATCAGTCATGTGATGGTGCAGTCCTGTATATACTGTATATCAGTCATGTGATGGTGCAGTCCTGTATATACTGTATATCAGTCATGTGATGGTGCAGTCCTGTATATACTGTATATCAGTCATGTGATGGTGCGGTCCTGTGTATATACTGTATATCAGTCATGTGATGGTGCGGTCCTGTGTATATACTGTATATCAGTCATGTGATGGTGCAGTCCTGTGTATATACTGTATATCAGTCATGTGATGGTGCAGTCCTGTATATACTGTATATCAGTCATGTGATGGTGCAGTCCTGTATATATACTGTATATCAGTCATGTGACGGTGCAGTCCTGTATATATACTGTATATCAGTCATGTGATGGTGCAGTCCTGTATATACTGTATATCAGTCATGTGATGGTGCAGTCCTGTGTATATACTGTATATCAGTCATGTGATGGTGCAGTCCTGTATATATACTGTATATCAGTCATGTGATGGTGCAGTCCTGTATATACTGTATATCAGTCATGTGATGGTGCAGTCCTGTATATATACTGTATATCAGTCATGTGATGGTGCAGTCCTGTATATACTGTATATCAGTCATGTGATGGTGCAGTCCTGTATATACTGTATATCAGTCATGTGATGGTGCGGTCCTGTATATACTGTATATCAGTCATGTGATGGTGCAGTCCTGTATATACTGTATATCAGTCATGTGATGGTGCAGTCCTGTATATACTGTATATCAGTCATGTGATGGTGCAGTCCTGTATATACTGTATATCAGTCATGTGATGGTGCAGTCCTGTATATATACTGTATATCAGTCATGTGATGGTGCAGTCCTGTATATACTGTATATCAGTCATGTGATGGTGCAGTCCTGTGTATATACTGTATATCAGTCATGTGATGGTGCAGTCCTGTATATACTGTATATCAGTCATGTGATGGTGCAGTCCTGTATATACTGTATATCAGTCATGTGATGGTGCAGTCCTGTATATATACTGTATATCAGTCATGTGATGGTGCAGTCCTGTGTATATACTGTATATCAGTCATGTGATGGTGCAGTCCTGTATATACTGTATATCAGTCATGTGATGGTGCAGTCCTGTGTATATACTGTATATCAGTCATGTGATGGTGCAGTCCTGTGTATATACTGTATATCAGTCATGTGATGGTGCAGTCCTGTATATATACTGTATATCAGTCATGTGATGGTGCAGTCCTGTATATACTGTATATCAGTCATGTGATGGTGCGGTCCTGTATATACTGTATATCAGTCATGTGATGGTGCGGTCCTGTGTATATACTGTATATCAGTCACGTGATGGTGCAGTCCTGTATATACTGTATATCAGTCATGTGATGGTGCAGTCCTGTGTATATACTGTATATCAGTCATGTGATGGTGCAGTCCTGTATATATACTGTATATCAGTCATGTGATGGTGCGGTCCTGTGTATATACTGTATATCAGTCATGTGATGGTGCAGTCCTGTATATATACTGTATATCAGTCATGTGATGGTGCAGTCCTGTATATATACTGTATATCAGTCATGTGATGGTGCAGTCCTGTATATATACTGTATATCAGTCATGTGATGGTGCGGTCCTGTATATATACTGTATATCAGTCATGTGATGGTGCAGTCCTGTATATATACTGTATATCAGTCATGTGATGGTGCAGTCCTGTATATATACTGTATATCAGTCATGTGATGGTGCAGTCCTGTATATATACTGTATATCAGTCATGTGATGGTGCAGTCCTGTATATATACTGTATATCAGTCATGTGATGGTGCGGTCCTGTGTATATACTGTATATCAGTCATGTGATGGTGCAGTCCTGTATATATACTGTATATCAGTCATGTGATGGTGCGGTCCTGTATATACTGTATATCAGTCATGTGATGGTGCAGTCCTGTATATATACTGTATATCAGTCATGTGATGGTGCAGTCCTGTATATATACTGTATATCAGTCATGTGATGGTGCAGTCCTGTGTATATACTGTATATCAGTCATGTGATGGTGCGGTCCTGTATATATACTGTATATCAGTCATGTGATGGTGCAGTCCTGTATATATACTGTATATCAGTCATGTGATGGTGCAGTCCTGTATATATACTGTATATCAGTCATGTGATGGTGCAGTCCTGTATATACTGTATATCAGTCATGTGATGGTGCAGTCCTGTATATACTGTATATCAGTCATGTGATGGTGCAGTCCTGTATATACTGTATATCAGTCATGTGATGGTGCAGTCCTATATATACTGTATATCAGTCATGTGATGGTGCAGTCCTGTATATATACTGTATATCAGTCATGTGATGGTGCAGTCCTGTGTATATACTGTATATCAGTCATGTGATGGTGCAGTCCTGTATATACTGTATATCAGTCATGTGATGGTGCAGTCCTGTGTATATACTGTATATCAGTCATGTGATGGTGCAGTCCTGTGTATATACTGTATATCAGTCATGTGATGGTGCGGTCCTGTATATACTGTATATCAGTCATGTGATGGTGCAGTCCTGTATATACTGTATATCAGTCATGTGATGGTGCAGTCCTGTATATATACTGTATATCAGTCATGTGATGGTGCAGTCCTGTATATACTGTATATCAGTCATGTGATGGTGCAGTCCTGTATATATACTGTATATCAGTCATGTGATGGTGCAGTCCTGTGTATATACTGTATATCAGTCATGTGATGGTGCAGTCCTGTATATACTGTATATCAGTCATGTGATGGTGCAGTCCTGTGTATATACTGTATATCAGTCATGTGATGGTGCGGTCCTGTATATATACTGTATATCAGTCATGTGATGGTGCAGTCCTGTATATACTGTATATCAGTCATGTGATGGTGCAGTCCTGTATATATACTGTATATCAGTCATGTGATGGTGCAGGTCCTGTATATACTGTATATCAGTCATGTGATGGTGCGGTCCTGTATATATACTGTATATCAGTCATGTGATGGTGCAGTCCTGTATATAACTGTATATCAGTCATGTGATGGTGCAGTCCTGTATATATACTGTATATCAGTCATGTGATGGTGCGGTCCTGTATATACTGTATATCAGTCATGTGATGGTGCAGTCCTGTATATACTGTATATCAGTCATGTGATGGTGCAGTCCTGTGTATATACTGTATATCAGTCATGTGATGGTGCAGTCCTGTGTATATACTGTATATCAGTCATGTGATGGTGCAGTCCTGTATATATACTGTATATCAGTCATGTGATGGTGCAGTCCTGTATATACTGTATATCAGTCATGTGATGGTGCGGTCCTGTGTATATACTGTATATCAGTCATGTGATGGTGCAGTCCTGTATATACTGTATATCAGTCATGTGATGGTGCAGTCCTGTATATACTGTATATCAGTCATGTGATGGTGCAGTCCTGTATATACTGTATATCAGTCATGTGATGGTGCAGTCCTGTATATACTGTATATCAGTCATGTGATGGTGCAGTCCTGTGTATATACTGTATATCAGTCATGTGATGGTGCAGTCCTGTATATACTGTATATCAGTCATGTGATGGTGCAGTCCTGTGTATATACTGTATATCAGTCATGTGATGGTGCAGTCCTGTGTATATACTGTATATCAGTCATGTGATGGTGCAGTCCTGTATATACTGTATATCAGTCATGTGATGGTGCAGTCCTGTGTATATACTGTATATCAGTCATGTGATGGTGCAGTCCTGTGTATATACTGTATATCAGTCATGTGATGGTGCAGTCCTGTATATATACTGTATATCAGTCATGTGATGGTGCAGTCCTGTATATATACTGTATATCAGTCATGTGATGGTGCAGTCCTGTATATACTGTATATCAGTCATGTGATGGTGCAGTCCTGTATATATACTGTATATCAGTCATGTGATGGTGCAGTCCTGTATATACTGTATATCAGTCATGTGATGGTGCAGTCCTGTATATATACTGTATATCAGTCATGTGATGGTGCAGTCCTGTATATACTGTATATCAGTCATGTGATGGTGCAGTCCTGTATATATACTGTATATCAGTCATGTGATGGTGCGGTCCTGTATATACTGTATATCAGTCATGTGATGGTGCAGTCCTGTATATATACTGTATATCAGTCATGTGATGGTGCAGTCCTGTATATACTGTATATCAGTCATGTGATGGTGCAGTCCTGTGTATATACTGTATATCAGTCATGTGATGGTGCAGTCCTGTATATACTGTATATCAGTCATGTGATGGTGCAGTCCTGTATATATACTGTATATCAGTCATGTGATGGTGCAGTCCTGTATATACTGTATATCAGTCATGTGATGGTGCAGTCCTGTATATACTGTATATCAGTCATGTGATGGTGCAGTCCTGTATTATACTGTATATCAGTCATGTGATGGTGCAGTCCTGTATATACTGTATATCAGTCATGTGATGGTGCAGTCCTGTATATACTGTATATCAGTCATGTGATGGTGCAGTCCTGTATATATACTGTATATCAGTCATGTGATGGTGCAGTCCTGTGTATATACTGTATATCAGTCATGTGATGGTGCAGTCCTGTATATATACTGTATATCAGTCATGTGATGGTGCGGTCCTGTGTATATACTGTATATCAGTCATGTGATGGTGCAGTCCTGTATATACTGTATATCAGTCATGTGATGGTGCAGTCCTGTTATATACTGTATATCAGTCATGTGATGGTGCAGTCCTGTGTATATACTGTATATCAGTCATGTGATGGTGCAGTCCTGTATATACTGTATATCAGTCATGTGATGGTGCAGTCCTGTATATACTGTATATCAGGTCATGTGATGGTGCAGTCCTGTATATACTGTATATCAGTCATGTGATGGTGCAGTCCTGTGTATATACTGTATATCAGTCATGTGATGGTGCAGCCTGTGTATATACTGTATATCAGTCATGTGATGGTGCAGTCCTGTATATACTGTATATCAGTCATGTGATGGTGCAGTCCTGTATATACTGTATATCAGTCATGTGATGGTGCAGTCCTGTGTATATACTGTATATCAGTCATGTGATGGTGCAGTCCTGTGTATATACTGTATATCAGTCATGTGATGGTGCAAGTCCTGTATATACTGTATATCAGTCATGTGATGGTGCAGTCCTGTATATACTGTATATCAGTCATGTGATGGTGCAGTCCTGTGTATATACTGTATATCAGTCATGTGATGGTGCAGTCCTGTATATACTGTATATCAGTCATGTGATGGTGCAGTCCTGTATATACTGTATATCAGTCATGTGATGGTGCAGTCCTGTATATACTGTATATCAGTCATGTGATGGTGCAGTCCCTGTATATACTGTATATCAGTCATGTGATGGTGCAGGTCCTGTGTATATACTGTATATCAGTCATGTGATGGTGCAGTCCTGTATATACTGTATATCAGTCATGTGATGTGCAGTCCTGTATATACTGTATATCAGTCATGTGATGGTGCAGTCCTGTGTATATACTGTATATCAGTCATGTGATGGTGCAGTCCTGTATATATACTGTATATCAGTCATGTGATGGTGCAGTCCTGTGTATATACTGTATATCAGTCATGTGATGGTGCAGTCCTGTATATATACTGTATATCAGTCATGTGATGGTGCAGTCCTGTGTATATACTGTATATCAGTCATGTGATGGTGCAGTCCTGTGTATATACTGTATATCAGTCATGTGATGGTGCAGTCCTGTAGTATATACTGTATATCAGTCATGTGATGGTGCAGTCCTGTGTATATACTGTATATCAGTCATGTGATGGTGCAGTCCTGTATATATACTGTATATCAGTCATGTGATGGTGCAGTCCTGTGTATATACTGTATATCAGTCATGTGATGGTGCAGTCCTGTATATATACTGTATATCAGTCATGTGATGGTGCGGTCCTGTATATACTGTATATCAGTCATGTGATGGTGCAGTCCTGTATATATACTGTATATCAGTCATGTGATGGTGCAGTCCTGTATATACTGTATATCAGTCATGTGATGGTGCAGTCCTGTATATATACTGTATATCAGTCATGTGATGGTGCAGT